>NC_086380.1:51223475-51523475 GCF_036588685.1 Mytilus trossulus
ACAAGAAAACTTATATGCAAATTTATGATTAGTGAGCAATCCATCGCTATTGAAACTGGAAGGTATAAAAATATGCCACGCCCTCTCAAAGACTTTGTAGTAAGTGTTAAGTTCTAGATTACGAATCCCATTTCTTTTTAATATGTAAAATAAATGAAAAAACTCAAAACAAAGATTTTTCTGATAATAAAATGAAATATATAGTACTAAATCCAACCACTGGTCAGCAAGTGAAATCTTTTATATCCGTAATTAAACAGTAATTGGGATTGAGAACAGGGGGTACGTGAGGTTGTGTGTAATGTTTTAATTGTTTTATTTTCATTTTTATGTGAATGTAAATGTCATCAGTATATTGTTGTTATCACATGTAATTGTCATACCTTTGGCCCGCCTATGGGTGTAGTTTGTGCCTTAATCAAGTATTCCAGTCATTATTCAGACTGCTGAGTTATATCAAGTCTCTGAGTGGGAACGTCAAGCTTACAAAATAACAAAATTCTTCAATATAACTGTTATTATAAGCTGAATATTTTTTCTTTTATTTTGAATACACAAATGTGTTCCCTGTGTTCCTTGAGCGAATATTTAGTTTACACTTCCTAACATTGCGTATTCTAATGCAACAACGTTTGTAATGTTCCTTTTGATTGGATAACGTCACTTTCTCACATGGCATCAATTGACAATTGATGCTTTGGGACGTACGCGCAAGCGCAGACGGCATATGACAGATTTTAAATACATGTTTTAACGCTGTTTTCTGTCAGTTTCATTAGAATGGAGATAACAATATTGTATTTTAAGCTCCGACGGCATCAATTTGGGATTTGATGGTCGCAAATACCCGTTTACTGTCTCCGCTAACGCGTCGCCAGTAAACTTAATTTGCGACCATCAAAAAGTAAAATCACAAAAATACTGAACTCAGAGGAAAATCAATTTGGAAAGTCTATAATCACATGGCAAAATCAAAAAACCAAACGCATCAAAAACGAATGGTCAAGAACTGTCACATACCTTGACTTGGTACAGGCATTTTCAAATGTAGAAAATGGTGGTGGATTAAACCTGGTTCTATAGCGCTAACCTTCTCACTTTAATAACAGTCTCATCAAATTCCGTTGCATTTACATGATGCGTTAAATAAACAGTCACAATTAATAAAATAGTCAAAATATGGGTACATCAGTCATCATCGTATAACAATTTAACAGGACACAAAAACATCTACTATCTACGAACACATGGATTGATATGAGTGTCTGACGTCAGACAAATTATATACGTCACATAAATTTGTCGTTCAATGTGCATACAATAGTTATCAAAAGTACCAGGATTATAAACAATTTTAAAATTTACATAGGCAATGAGCGCATACAGGGTTAAAAAATCAAAAGTATGTAAGAATAAATTACAGAAATCAAACTAGTCCTAAAGTTATACATAGAATTTATGAGAATCCAAAACTTTTAAAAGGAACAATTTAACAGGACACAAAAACCTATCTACGAACAGATGGATTTATTTGAGTGTCTGACGTCAGAAAAATTATATACGTCACATAAATTTGTCGTTCAATGTGCATACAAACAATTTTAAAATTTACATAGGCAATGTACGCATACAGGGTTAAAAAATCAAAAGTATGTAAGAATAAATTACAGAAATAGACCGAGATTCAAACTAGTCCAAAAATTATACATAGAATTTATGAGAATCCAAAACTCAAATCCCCAATTGATGCCGTCGGGGCTTAAATACAATACAGTTATCTCCTAATTGGCAGTTGGCTACGCCTAACAGTATAATAAAATGAATGCGCAAAAACAATGCATCTTCTGAAAAGAAAGATTTTTTGCAAACATTTCTTTAATCGATTTCAAGCTATTGTGCCATGCAAGGTATGTAAGTGCTCATTACGAACCAGAAGGGTTTTATGAAGACATTTCAGATAAGATAGAGATGGGAGTGTGATCATGCTTGTTTCCGATAAATATCAACATTATTATATGAAAGGGTTTGGCCTGACAGCAGGGTAAAACTCTTAGCTGTACAGAAAAATTATCCCCATATAAAAATCAAATATTTGACCATGACATTCATGCCAAATATCATAAGCCGGTGTGAAAAGAAAAAAAACGGAATTTTTGGATGCTATTTTGAAAACCGTTAACTTTGAGAGATACTTTATAACGTGCCTTTTGGATGTGTCAACACGACTTCACGTTACTGTAAAAATAAAATTGTTTAATTTTACCTTATATGTAATTTCTATTTATTACACAAACATATAACTAAGGCAATAATACTCATGTTTGCAGTCATCAGTGATTTACAATCATTCCTTTTATCGTTTATTTACAAAGCAGCATAAAAAAAGACAGACGATACCAAGAGACAAAATAAAAACTACGAGTCGTTTATTTTACATAACAAAAACTATGTGATGTTTCCTTGTAATGTAAATCAAGTTTAACATAATCATTGTCAGAGGGGTTTATAATCATGGTTTCTTCAAAATTGAATATTTATAATATGGTAGAAATAAGTTCTTACCTTGCAATTACACGAATTATGATTGTTTCACTCATCCTGAAAAGCTTGACGTGTTATTTGCTGTATGGTTTCAGATTGATTTGTTTAATTTCATTTTTATTGTAAAATATCAATATTAAGTGGGGATATGTTTGTACGTAACAAAACTTGAAATGAACTTCCTGATGACATCCTGTATAGTTGTAGAGGATCTTGAAGGGGTCTTCGGTTTTGTATTATTTAATTTCAGGCGTTATTATCTGCCCTTAAATATGTTGTTTTTGTTATTCTGCCTTATAATTTAACACTTCATTTTTCTTTTCTTTATTTTTGTCAAATATTTTTGTTGTGTCGAATAGCATTTTAGAACGTCTATTATTAAACATTCGACAAATCAAATTTAATATCTAATAAAAAAAAAACTTTACCAGGAAAACTTAACATTGACCAATGAACAGGGTAGCGAACGCACGATTCAAGTCGGGGAGACTGCTCTACGATCTCACAGTGACGTAATTACGACCTCACTACGACCATCACGTTCTTATTGCGATCCAACCAAGCTTTCACCACGACAATACCTCGCTTATACCACGCTGTTTAAGACCATAGTTCGAATTCAACACGCCGACATCGTCCTCATCACACTCTTCTTACGACCAGACTACGTTCATTCGGCGACCATCTTGCTCATTGCCACTGTCATATAAGATATATAAAAGCTCTCCATGTTTTGTTTGTCTGTATAAACGTGGACCTCTTGTCCTTTTTCTCCAACGGCTCAACCATTGTCGACACATATGTGTCATCCCTGCTATCGTTCTCTAAAACATCATCATTTGATCTTAATTGACAGCAATAAGTGGTGATAAAGGTTGAATTGGTCGGTCCGACATATCTCTACTGGATCATGATTCGTAACTATCAGATGTTCCTCTGGCTCTACTGTTTCGACTGCCATAATTCCCATGAGCTCTGGTACATTTTGGTTACATGACTGTATTATTTCCGAGGAACTCCACATATAATGAGAAATACATGGAATTAAACAGTATGTATATGGAACTCGATGTTGACGCTATTGATGTGTACTAAGATCGCGGTGTGAACGTGGTATGATCGTAGTATTGTCGTGGTAAGAGCGTGCTATGATTGCAGTAGAAGCGTGATAAGATCGTGTTGCAATCAGATAAATCGTGAAATGGTCATAGTGAGGACGTTATAAGCGTAGAAAGATCGTGATGAGTGTAGTGAGGTCGCAGAAGAAGCGTGGTGAGAACTTGGTATAATCCTAGCGGAATCGTTAAAGAAGCGTAATGGGGACGTAGTAGCAACGCGAAAGAAACAAACATATATTACCTTGGCTGTATTTGGCAAAACTTTAAGAATTTTGGTTCTCAATGCTCTTCAATATCGTACTTTATTTGGCTATTTTAACTTTGTTTCACTAGTTATGAACAATGAACAAACAGGTGAAACAGCGAGCTACTGCTCACTGATGATATCCCCACCGCAAGTGGATAATATTAATAGTGTAAAAATATGCAAGTGTTCGGTAAACAGGAAGTTGTCGAGTGATGAATCTGAAAACGCATCACACGGTATAGCTATCTTACATAAATTCTGAAAACAAATTTCAGAAATCCTTGTATTGTAGTTCCTGAGAAAAATGCGACGAAAAATATTCATGGGACGGACGGACTGACGGACTGACGAACTGACGGAAGGACAGACAGAGGTAAAACAGTATACATTGTACCCCCCTTTTTTAAAGCGGGGGAATAAAAAGGAGTTGGCAAAAACGTATTTGAACTGATAACCGCGACATCACCGCGATCTGAATGTATTTGAGATCGCGGTGAGCATGTTGCGATCGTGGTCTTATGTGACTGGGGCTTTAGTAAACGATATTGCAAAAGATCCAATACTTTACCAAAAAAGGTAAAACAAAATTTCGAAAAAAAAACTTTTTGTTTCTTGTTTATAATATTCAAGTACTGTTGATAGGAGTTCCAAGAACTTTATATACTAATACATACATTTTTTTCAAGTTATCAAACTACAATTGTGATTAGCATGATTAAGACATTAATCTACTTTTTAGCACTATGTGGAAGTACAATCATGTTTTTAGTTTTATTTATATTGATAGTAAGTAGCCAATTTTTACAGATGAATAATAAATCTATTTATTTTGGTTTTTAATCTCTGGTATCAAAAGTAGATCACCTGCAACAGATAGTAATCTACTGATTAAGCCTACAAGATTTGGTGGCATGGAGTCTTCAGAACAGATGATATTTGTACAAATTATAAAACGAATTGGACTAATGAAGCCCCCTTGTTTTTCTCCAAAAACAATTTCAACAAAATTAGATGCATTTCAAGGAAGTCTCAGATTTCAAATACTTCTCGAATCCCAACAATTTTAGAAAAAAGGCCAAATAAAATACGATGTTGAAGAGCATTAAGGACCAAAATTCCTGAAATTTTTGCCAACTACAGCTAAGATATTATATTCCTGTTGTAGAAAAGCCATATTATTTCAAAAAATCTAAAGTTTTGTAAACAGTCAATTAATAAATATGACCATATCAATGATAGTGCTGACTACTGGGTTTTGATACCCTCGGGGAATTATAACTCCACCACCAACTATTTTGTAGTAATGTAGATCCACCAAACCAAACTTAACGCAGATGTTATATTACAAAAAGTTATGCATTTTGAGTAAATCACCTTTGGTGTACATGTATTTGGTGGTGAATCTTCATGAAGTAAGATTTTCCATTACATAACATAACAAATAGACCACTTTCGAGTTCATCCGTCACCGGCAAAAACTCGTCAATTATGCACGCCTTTATGACGTCATTTACCAGATAGAGGGGCTCGCCTGTATCCCTGCACTATTTACGTTCAGCAAGCGTCTAAGTGATCGTTTTTGTGCAGGATAAACTAGAAATAATGGTTGCTCTGTAGGTACTTACTGACAATTCCCTAATGACAGCAGTGGTGATTGTCTATTTTCAGAATTCAATTTGCCGAATAATTCGTACAATAGAGAATTATAATTTTCCAACCACTCGCTCAACATTGTAAGGAAGTGACGACGCCCCTAAACGCACAAATGACGGTGATAAAGGGGCGTATAATTGACGAGTTTTTTTCCGGTGACGGATGAACTCGAAAGTGGTCTATTGAACTACGATCCAATTGTTGTAGAAAATGTACGGTTTCGTGTCAAGTTGTTGTCAAATACGTATGTGAAATAGCAGAGAATGGAAACATTAAAAATGCTGATTTGACCATCAAATTACAACAATTAAAAATTACTTATACAAATATAATATAAAGAGATGTGGTATAATTGCCGATTGTTGAGACACCTATTCAGGTTAGTCATAATGACGTGGATGCAAGGCCCTATAACTGACCATACAGAACACGATCATCTTCCAACAATTAACAAACCCATTCCATGAAAACGCCCACATATGACCAAATGTGAAACAATTCAAACTATACATAGTTATACCAAAAGTCTGTAATTATTACAAACTCATGAATGTCACACAATTACAAAGGGGAATAACCAATGATAACCACTGACTAGTAGACTCTTGGCTTGGGACACGTACAAACATAATGTGGCAGGATTAAACATCTTTACCTGAACTCAAACTTTTGATTCCCATACATGTTTTCTCTAAAATAAATGTGAATTTTGGTAATTTTTGATTGGATCCCCAAAACTTAAATATGACACCTTTTCTTTGGGTGAAATGTTGAGTTGAAAACAATTCTATGACAAAACGAAACCGGTCACAATTCAGCATATCTTACAAAAATGAACATGTACAAAGTATGTCACTCATTGTGTTTCCTACTTTGTTCATCCATATCGTTGAGTTATACAATATTCCCATAAGACTTTCTACATAATACTGTTTCCTTAAAATTTACTGTGGCATTTTCTCTTTTTTATTATTATAAGTTATAAAATATTCAAAATTATGACCAAAACCTGCAAAATTTCCTTAAAATTACAAATTCAGGGGCAGCAACACAACTACGGGTTGTCTGATTCGTCGGGAAATTTCAAGCAGATATATCTTAAAAGACTAACATGTTTACCCATTTTCAGATTTGCTCGAGTTTCTATTTAGTTTCAGAAATATAAGCAAAAAACTGCATTTCACCCCTATTTTTTTTTAGCAATTTCGGCCATCTTGGTTGGCAGGTGATGTCGTTGGCCGCATTTCTAAAAATTAGATACCCAAATGATGATTGTGGCTAAGTTTTATTCAATTTGACCCAAATGTTTCAGAGGAAAATTTGTTTGTAAAAGTTAACGACGATGACGGACGACAAGTGATGAGAAAAGCTCACTTGGCCTTTAATGTAATGACATAAAGTAAGCAGAATCTAAAACTTACCTTGCAATTATGATTTTTTCCTTCATCCTGAAAATCTTGACGTGTGTTTTGCTAAACATATTTTTGACTGATTTGTTTAAATTCAATTTCATTGTTAAAATATGAATATAAAGTCGGCAAAATTTATGTACAACACTTTTACTATACTTCCTGAAGACATCCACTATGAGGTTCTTTTAGGGTGTTACTTTACGTATTCTTTTTTTTTATCCGGTTATTTTACATTGCCCTTGATTAATGATTTAAGTTTAATCTTTGTTCTCAGGTCGTAACATTTTAGCACCTCATTTTTCTTTTTTGCTTTGGCCAATTTTTTTCTATTTTCTTTCCCATTGTTTTGTTCTCTGTTATCCATATATACATCCTCATATTTCTGTATAAAGTGATACATTTATTGAATACATGTATTATAAAGTATGTGTATTTGAGTTAAACTGTTTATACATTTAAAATTAATGGATGTGTTTTGGCATGTCTGTTATTTCAAATAAAAGAGAAACTGTCCTGTTATGAGTTTGATAACAATCAAGAATGTTTTAAAGATTTGTAGTTATAATTATGTCTTTCCACTTTTCCGTGGAAAGACCTACTGGTTTTCTTCTGATTATTTGGTCTTTCCACTTTTCCGTGGAAAGACCTATTGCTTTTGTTCTGATTATTATTATTAGGTCTATCCACTTTTCCGTGGAAAGACCTATTGATTTTCTTCTGATTATTAGGTCTTTCCACTTTTCCGTGGAAAGACCTATTGGTTTTCTTCTGATTATTATTAGGTCTTTCCACTTTTCTGTGGAAAGACCTTTTGTTTTTCTTCTGATTTGTTTTTTTCTTCCGCCTAATTTTTTTCTTGCGATAAATATTTGTTTCACAATATGTCGCTTAGATATACTTTTTTCTTTGTAGGAGTTTTCTCCTCAAACACTGTTTCCTTGTATCCACTACTCCTTCGCAACCGTAAAAGATTACGACAAATGTATTTCATAAAATTGCTTGTTATATCCTTCGCATGATTTGTCCCATTTTGACCGAAGCAATATGAACGCTCCATATGAGAGTTATTTACCCTAATGCATTTGATATAAGTGGTATGCATTTCTATCTGCTAAACCATAAATGATAGAGACCTAGAATCTTTTGATTTGAGGTCCTTGGTCATAAAAAAAAGAAAATTAGGTCAAGGTCAAAGGTCAAGGTCATATTCTAATTGTAGAATTTGGCTTATTTTCACTTATTTTCAAAAACTGTATAAGATATCAACAAACTATTCTTACTAAATTGTTAGTTGCGACATGTCGTAACACGTAAATTTTGATTGCTAGTTTATGTTGAACGTGAAAGGGAGTTTTCTCTCCTCTGTTATTTAAAAATACGCGTATGGTGATATAACTCATTACCCATATATAATTAAGACCTATGGTCTTTTGATTTGAAGTCCTTGGTTTATGACCTTGAAATTGATCTCAAGGTCATAGCTTAATTTAACGTTCTTGATTTTGACCTTTGCTTTTACCTCATATGTATGCATGATAAAGCCATGAGACTTTTGGCAAACGATATCAAGCCCTTTCACTTTGAAAAAACAACCGGAAGTGACCTTGTGTAAACCGGAAGTAGCTGTTTATTGTACTTTATTAATATAAAAGTATATAGAACCAGATATTTTTGGAATCAGTGTCAAGTAAATATTCAAATATTATCGGAAATCGCATTTTTCAAACCGGAAGTAAACAATTAATTTTCCTTATTTATATCTTTTTGTATAGAAACCATATATTTTTGCAGAATCAGCCTATAATAAGCTGTCATTTGACGCTGAAATTGACATTTAGAACCAGATTTTAAAATTACCATATCAAAAAAATGCTTACTGGTGGAAAGACCTTCAATTGTTCTCTGAACAATCGGGTTTTCAATTATCTATTTTTTACTTCCGCCTAATTGTTTTCCTTCACTGTTTTTTTTTTCTCAAGATGTCGCTTAGATATTTGGAAAATGATATCGAACAGTTAATACGCTTTTGAAACTGACACCGCTTAACTGAATACGTTCCGGTATAAGAGTTATCTCCCCGAACACTGTTTTTCTTGTTATCTCTAAGACTTTGCAACCATATAAGAAACAGACAAATTTATTTTACCAATTTGCTTGTTATATCCTTAGGATGTTCTGTTTTATTTTGACTGAAGCCGTATAATGATTCCATATGAGAGTTATTTCCCCTTTTGTATTTGATATAAGTGAAATGTACTTTTAACTGGAAAACCATAACTTATGGAGGCCTAGGGTCTTTTGATTTGAGGTCCTTGGTCCAAAAAATGAAAATGAGGTCAAGGTCAAAGGCCAAGTCGTAAAACATTATCTCCCTTATTTATATCTTTTTGTATAGAATTATATACATTTTATGAATCAGCTTTCAATAAGCAGTCATTTGACGTGGAACTTGACATTAAAAACCAAATATTAATATTTTCATATAAAAAAAAGATCCTTACTGGTGGAATGACCATAAATGGTTCTCTGAACAATTTATTTGTTTATTTGCTGTTATTCTCATCATTGTGTCGAATATAATTTTAGAATATCTGCTATCAGGCCGTGTACATATATTTTGTTACATTTTTGTAGTAATCAAAAATATGTTTTTTGTACATGTACATGGATTGAGGCTAGCAGAGAAATATAGGTTCCTACACTGCAACAAGTGTGGTACGATATTTTACAACTAGAGACAGATAAATTTTAATATTTAAAGCGCGAGGCTTGCTGAGCTTTTAAAATGATTAGAATTTAACTGTTGGGAATGGTGAAATATCATAATATACGAGTTACAGTATTGGAATATAATAATTGTAATCAGAAAAGTTTGGATTGTTAATGGAAAGAACACCATCAATATACATGAATGTAAAATTGAATTATCTTGCTTCTTTGATCTTCTAGTTTTTGACAAGTGTCTGACTCATATGAAAATAAGAAAGGCGCAGCGCAAAGTTCGTTCCCATAGGAATGCTCACAGTTTCTGGAAAAAGTCTTGCTCCAAATTCAACAAATATGTTGTCAATATGACACTCCAGCATAATGATTACTTGTTCCTCTGTGTAGCATTATTACCTTTGTTATCCTCTATTAACAGAACATGCCGTATGATATCCCGAAGTAATAAATGTTTAGCGTATGCCATAATTATTTTCGTTGAAGAGCATTTTGATTATTTTTTGGAGACGATTTTTCAATTTCACATGGGGAATAATTGTATACAGGGTTGAAAAATCAACAATTTTGATAGAACTAATTTCAGAAAAAGATCGAGATTTAAAATTATCCAGAAGTTCTTTCGAATTGTTTAGAATTCACAAAGGCTTAATATCACTTCACTAGTAAATAGTTTCACAGTTTTTCTGAACACCCTCTTTCTGTATATGGCAAATATTTTAGGAATTTTTGGTCCTCATTGCTCTTCAATTTCGCGTCTTGAACAAATACAATATTTCAATTATGATATCTTTGATGAGTTTATTCACTAGGGACAGATGTTTTGTTAAATCTATGGACAATTCTTTAGTCGAACATGCAGAGAGCCGGCAAGTGTACCGTTGTTTGTACGGAATCATGGAAACTTAGGTATCCAATACAAACAAGGTTAGTCCTCCGATTTTCTGTTCAATGTAATGTTAATTGAAGCCATGATGGACTTATGATTCGCTATCATCTCATCCTTGTTGAATGTTTTTGTATGTGGGCTTACCTGAGTGCTCATTTACTCCAAATCATATAAAAAGACACTCGTAGTAGTACGAATTACACACAAAAAACATTATTTGAAGCTTTGTACGCAAGGACAACAACATACTTATCGTGAAGAGATGATAAGACATTATGAATGCTTACGTTTTATCAAAGACCTGATTGTTCTGACCCCTTTTGACATAGTGACCAGTTCCACTTCTCGTTTAGTCCATGCTCTGATGAAGTCGTCAATGGACTCCCTAATTATTTTGAATTTATGGTTCCAATCAATATATTGAGATTCTCTAAATTTAGAACTATGAGATATCAACTTTCGGAGATGTTCATGTTGAATTATGTTTAGATCCCCAGTAATAACATGACCAGAGGGGCTGTACATATAAGGGGAGTTGGAAAAGTCACATATCAGTGGGTATTTAAGTTATTATACTAATTCAAGGTCCTGCAATGCTTGTTTATAGTTAAATGCTTTGGGTGCAATGAATTTGGTGAAACTGTATTGATTGATTGATTGTTGGTTGCTTAACGTCCAGTGGCAAATATTTCATGCATATTCAGGACGAGAACAAGTTAACAATAAATACATTAGGTAGGTAGTTGTAATAGAGGTCATCTAGGATGATGGTCGGGGAAATTTGGACTGCCACTGGAAAATGAGTGTATATTGGATAGGGACAGAAATTTAGCCTTACAACAGGCCACCTACGGACCCCTCAAAGAGTTGTCGCAAGGGTTCTTAACGTGCAAAGAGCGTGGCACTCTCTTTACACGAGGCATCGGATTTAACGTCCCCCTTCTGACCGGAAGTGACTGCGAACTTGATACATCCCGCACAGCCAAACGGACGCCCCACTTCGGCAAGCGTTTTACTGCCGGTCGGGAGAAGACCAAGAGACCATATTTCTATACCCCAGTCACATTTGGGGTACGGTGAAACTGTAAGATACAATAGGAACAGAATGATTTTGAAAATAAAGTGGAATTTTTTATGTAACCTCCTTGTGATGTAGAACCTTTCTGATGTTGATTGCATCAAATCTTTGCTTGGTAAACTAAACAGGAAGGATTTTCCTCTTTTCATTATGTAAAGGTTCTGGTTTGAAAAGACGGAAAAAAGCTACATGTCAAATTATACTGACTAGTCCGTACTATTAGAAAAAAATGTCTTAATGCATCCTTTGTCAACTGCATAATCTCTCGAACATTTTAAAAAATTAACAGGCAGTGACGAAAATAGTTTTAATGTCATGTAGCCCCAGCAGATAATGAAGACGTGAAAGAAGGTCATCAAAGCTCCAACAGGGCGATCATCTGGATTTGGAAGACTTCTTTACATCAGGCGGATAGTTATGTTTTCGCCGAAGACTACGTAGGTGTCGTTAAGTGGTATTAAATAAGCTCATTACATTTACATTACTGCAGGCTGCACTTGACAAATTTCCTATTCCTTTGATGTCATCACATTGCATCCATAAAGTTTTACAGTACCTAGTTCCCTTATGCAACAGTTGGTACTTGATAGTTTTTGAGTTAAGGATGACATCTGATTTGACTTACTAAGTGTCAATCAAGATTACATTGGTGAAAATCAATGATTTGGAATTAAAATCATGAAAATAAAAGAAAAAAGTTCCAATGTCCACCGCGCACTTGTTTTATCTATCCAAGGATCAAGGGCAATAACTGAGAAAAAAAAGACTTATCTTTCCTTAAAGTGTTGATAAATATCATTAAAAAGTGGATGCTTCAGAGCAAATTCAATGCGAATTCAAATTTAATTAATACTTCCAAGGAACATAACTCGTTTAAAAATATTTGATCAGCACCTATTTTCGAAAGTATCAAAGACATTGCTGATATA
Organism: Mytilus trossulus; assembly: GCF_036588685.1. Lineage (NCBI taxonomy): Eukaryota > Metazoa > Mollusca > Bivalvia > Mytilida > Mytilidae > Mytilus > Mytilus trossulus. Next base: position 51,236,064 of record NC_086380.1, read on the forward strand.
AACATATGAAATGAATTTCATAAAATTCTGACAAGAATTGTACACATGAGAGTGCTAATGATGCAATTTTCCATATATTCAGTTTGCAAGCGACATAACTCTTTTTTTAAATAATTGATTGGCAAAGATTTCCAAGCTCATCTAAATCATTCATGATATATACCTATTATATCAATTTCATAAAAGTCTGGCAAGAATTGTACACATGGAGCGGTCACAAGGAAGTCTCTATAACAAAAATTAATCGGCACAGATTTAACAACTCGTCCAATGCATTACTGCGATAGACCTACAATATAAGTTTCATGAAAATCAGGCACGATAGTGTACACAGTATGGCGCTAACGATGCAATTTTTCATATGATTATTTTTTCCGATGAACATAACTCTTTTTCCAAAAATTTAAACGGCACTGATTTTCAAATTCATCTAAGACTTTACTGATATTAACCTACAATATAAGATTCATAATCAGTCTATGGAAGAAGCGATTCGATAAAAGCATTTCTTATATCAACGAGCGATATTGTCTTATATCATCGAGTTGCAATGTTGGAAATTTCAGACGAGTTTTAGCATTTGTACGAAGAAAGGCAGATTTCTCGGTATAAAGTAATGACTCTTTTCTTAAAACAGGGTGACATTTAACACGACATACGTCTGGTGTATAATTTTCATGAGTTATGTTATGGAATAACAATCAAGGTGTATTTAAACGAGAAAATTGAATTATTGAATAAATGAAACATAAATGCACGATTTATCATTTGTAGATGTACACATTCTATAAATATCATGTAGCAAATTCAGTGGAATGCAATTGAGATGGATTCAATTGTTTGCTACGCCAAAATCACCTATAAGTCAACGAAACTGCTATATTTTAAAATATCATTGCGATATTTGTCTTATATCATAAATTTATGAATGCGATACTTTTCTAATATAACTGCATAATAGTTTTCTATAAAACTGCAAACATAATTCACAAACTTAGATCATGACCGGTTCAATGTTTTAGGATCAACATCACTAAAATTTCGTAACTGTAACACAATTAACGCTTACATGAACTTATCATTCCGAAAATGTTGCTTGACCCTATTGATAGTTGAAAGTGTTAACAACCTGTTCAGTCTATTGTTTTCAATCACATGGTTTAACCGACTAACTAACATGTTTAACCCCGCCATCTTATTTATGTATGTGCCTGTCCCAAGTCAGGAGTCTGTAATTCAGTGGTTGTCGTTTGTTTATGTGTTACATATTTGTTTTTCGTTCATTTTTCTTTTATATAAATAAGGCCGTTATTTTCTCGTTTGAGTTGTTTTACATTGTCTTATCGGGGCCTTTTATAGCTGACTATGTGGTATGGGCTTTGCTCATTGTTGAAGGCCGTACGGCGACCTATAATTGTTAACAGTTGTCTCATTGGCAATCTTACCACATTTTTTTTTTATAATTCTATTTGAAGTGATGATGCAATGGCGGAATTTAAAAGCAGTTGCAAATACGTCTACCGACCTATTAGATTCTAATTTACTGGTCACACTGCTATAGTCTACCCACCTTGGTAATATCGAAATAGACAAAAAATATCATTACTTAAAAGAAACATTCATTCAAACAATCCAATCTAATACAGCTCCAAATTACAATGAATATTCAAATGGTGAAATCAATAATCCAAACAAATTAAAATGTACAAATTATGATGTCCCGCTCTTTGAAGATACCAACTGAGTAGCCTCAGACTATAAATTGGACAACTTCAGATACAACGAAAATCAAAAATCTTGTCAAACAGAAAAATTAATGTATTTATTATTAACATAAAAAAAGATATTGAGAAGGAAGACAGTTTTTTTTGGAAATCAAAGACTTTTCCCCGTTGGTAAATCGATATCTCTATGAACATAATCAGCTCGCCGCGAGGACGCTCTTTTACATCGCGATGACCGTGAGGGTATTCCGATGTATTGTTGCCACAGAGATTTGACTTTCGTTTTTGGCTAGTAACCGATCGTATAAATACACGAACTTTTTTTAGTGCAAAATAACAATCCGTATCGCTTGTTATAAATTCATTTCTTCAATGAGTACTAAAAAAAATGTTTAGAACACAAATAAATAAGATGTAAATGTCTTTTGACGTTAGAAATGTGTATATATCTTTTCTATATTCATAAATTTAGATGGTTCAGTTGGAGGACTGGAAAGCAGTTATTTATGAGGGGAAATTTTAAAGATTTATAGATATAAGAAGATGGTGCATGAGTTCGAATGAGACAACTTTCCATCAAAGTAATAATTTAATTAAAGTAAACCATTATAGATCAAAGTAGGTCCTTAAACACGGAGCCTTGGCTCACAGCGAACACCACGCTATACCGGTCAATCATTTTGATACTTAGCTATTTGATTATTTGATTACGGCATTGTTTATTAAACTCTTATTTGATTAGATTTGCTTCCAAAACCAATTGAGAAATTTGTAAGATGTTACCAAAAACGATTTGAATTTAAGCAATGGTCTTAAAACTGCTTATTAATATTTACATACAATACTACTAAGAAGTAAAATTTAAAAAAATACTGAACTCCGAGGAAAATTCAAATCAGAAAAGTCCCTTATCAAATGGTTAAATCGAATGATAAAACAAACGAATGGATAACAACTGTCATATTTCTGACTCGGTACTGGCATTTTCAAATTTTGAAAATGGTGGATTGAACCTGGTTTTATAGCACTTCACCTCTCACGTGTATGACAGTCTCATCAAATTCTGTCATATATACAACGATGCGTGAACAAAACAGACATAATAGGTAAAATTGTCAAAATGTGGGTACAACAGTCTAATATAAATACTAATCGGTACTAATATTGATATAACAAAAACACCGCTATGATATTTTAAAAGTATCGCATTGATATTTTAAAAGTATCGCATTGTTTATTTATGTATATAAGAAAAACACAGCACTTCAAATTTTACACGGACATAAACTTTAGCTTCTAACTAACTTCTGCATGTATATTTAGACTCAATTGTTGTTTATATTTGAACAATAAGTTTTAAAGTTAGTATTTTCTTAATTTTTCGTTGCCGAAAACAACATTTTCCGCATGGAATGTCTGCATATTTATAATTGATATTAGACACTATCGCTATGTGATATAAGAAAAGTTTGTATCGATACGCTTCTTCCATAGACTGATAATGATCTGACAAAAAATGTACACATGAGAGAGCAAACGATGCAATTTTCCATATAATTGATGTTTCCAAGGGGAACAACTCATTTAAAATATTATCTCAGAACTGCTATTTGAACTCGTCAGAGACATTGCTTATATTGACCTACATGTATGAGATAAGTTTTATACAAATTTGCCAAGAATTGTACATGCAAGAGTCAAACGGACGCATGGTATTGCTATGTCCCCTGTAACGCGTGTCGCGGGGGACAATAAACATTCTATGAAAACTGGTAAATTTTTATTTTAATTTCGTGAATTGAGTACAATCTTAAATAATAGTTTAAACATCACAAACATGACTCATAAGACACCAAAACATTCCTCACCAGTAAATGTTATTGTTACGAAAAAAATACAATTTGTATTATAAATCATTGAAAACAGTTAACCGGGATATTTGTCAATGTAAATCTCTTTTTAAAATTTAGTTAGTTATTTATGTATATGCATTAGTATGTACCATCCTCTGTAACTTTGTTTTTTTAGATCCGATTAAAATATCAATTTATGAAACACCACGACAACATTTGTATAAGGAAACTGACACATTTCCTGACCAGAAATTAGTACTTGGAGACACACAAAACGATTTTTATCATAAAATCTGAACACAGGAAACCGGAATATTTGTTAAATGTAAATATATTTGACTCATTAAAAATAGGATTGTAGATGGATATAAACAATATAACATGACCTGAAATAAGTATTATAAACCTGATTCTATAAGATTATTATAATGTCTCAAAAACAAGAAGAAAACATGTGAATATTTCAATATGCAACTAAACTTGAAGATTTCTTTGTCCATTTTACCCAAATTATTATAGACAATTTAAAATGTGCATGACAAATTGTCCTAGTTAAAAAATATTAAGATTCCAAACTACAAAAAAGGCACGTTGATGAGAGAGAGAGACAAAAAACAGTATTTTGAATTAATATACTTTATATATATTAGTGAAGATAGAATTATTCGAAAAATACCTAGTATATGGTAGAAATAATAGTATAATAACCAAACGAGTATGATACTCATATCATCATTTGTTACAAACATATAGTCATGACCATACGCGTATGGTCCAAATACTCAAATGGTATGGAACATATATAAAAAATTATATCTGTTATCATGAGAAATATCCCACGAAAGATCATTTAACATATTTGCGGTATTCATTTTTTTATTTAATACAATGTATATAGAACAGTTTTAATTTAAGAGGTGGCGTTGAAATTAGACGACGTCGCAAATATCAATTGTCAACTTACGGCTACATCTCTACAAAACAATAATAGTATTGCTGAGTCGGAATTGGAGTCACTATCAGACAAGTGGTTGTAAAACCTGTCTAAATTCAAGAATTTCATTTAAATGTACCTGTATGAAGTAACGATCGTGAGACACACTCGATTGTTCTCCTTCGTGGTTTTCTTAAACCTGTAATTGATCTACATGTTTTATATGTTTACCTATAAAATGAGATCAAACTAAGCAAATCTACCCTACATTATTGCACGCGCCTACCTGTCTATTTGTTGTGTTTTTTTAATTCCGTTTTATGTTTATTGTTATAACTGGGTAATATGCCAATCGACATTTGTTTCATGGGTCATGACGAGAGTTAATAAGACGTCATTCAGGATAACACACACGGAACATTGCTACTTGATAACGATTTCAGTGGAACGTTTGTGGTTCTTAACTACGTTTTAGTATACACTATATTATATTTCATTTTTGGAAAAGGCTCAGTGGTCATACATATGGCAACTAAAGCCATCTCCATTTGCTTTGCAGCCCTGTTAGCACGTGCATCTAAACATGAAAAAATCTGCCATGATAAACAATGACAACCCTCCACCAGAGACCGAATGACACAGACGATTAGCGAAGTTATGTCTTTATTACCGCGCTGTATAATGAGCAAAACACAGACATCAAACCAAACGCTAATAGACCATGTCACCTTTCGTGAAAAAACATGCGCCCGACGTTAAAAAAGCACCTGCATAATGTGGTGAGGTGAAACATGCTTGCGGGTGCGGCAATCCCCCTTCTATGAGGCAGTAATTTAACAACACAACATTCTAGTAAGCATGCTAAAACGTTCAAGTCGGAATTGGAGTCACTATCAGACAAGTGGTTGTAAAACCTGTCTAAATTCAAGAATTTCATTTAAATGTACCTGTATGAAGTAACGATCGTGAGACACACTCGATTGTTCTCCTTCGTGGTTTTCTTAAACCTGTAATTGATCTACATGTTTTATATGTTTACCTATAAAATGAGATCAAACTAAGCAAATCTACCCTACATTATTGCACGCGCCTACCTGTCTATTTGTTGTGTTTTTTTAATTCCGTTTTATGTTTATTGTTATAACTGGGTAATATGCCAATCGACATTTGTTTCATGGGTCATGACGAGAGTTAATAAGACGTCATTCAGGATAACACACACGGAACATTGCTACTTGATAACGATTTCAGTGGAACGTTTGTGGTTCTTAACTACGTTTTAGTATACACTATATTATATTTCATTTTTGGAAAAGGCTCAGTGGTCATACATATGGCAACTAAAGCCATCTCCATTTGCTTTGCAGCCCTGTTAGCACGTGCATCTAAACATGAAAAAATCTGCCATGATAAACAATGACAACCCTCCACCAGAGACCGAATGACACAGACGATTAGCGAAGTTATGTCTTTATTACCGCGCTGTATAATGAGCAAAACACAGACATCAAACCAAACGCTAATAGACCATGTCACCTTTCGTGAAAAAACATGCGCCCGACGTTAAAAAAGCACCTGCATAATGTGGTGAGGTGAAACATGCTTGCGGGTGCGGCAATCCCCCTTCTATGAGGCAGTAATTTAACAACACAACATTCTAGTAAGCATGCTAAAACGTTCAAACCCGCTGCATTTGTTTGCACCTGTCCTGAGTCAGGAGCCTTTTGTTCAGTGCTTGTCGTTTGTTAATGTGGTTCTTAACTGTTTCCCTTTTCTAGTTTTTTTTAGGAACAGAACTGTTGCCATGTAACAGGTCATCAACGAACCCCTTAAAAGGTTTTAAAAGGGGTTCTTAAATTGCATTAGAGCTTTGCACTCTCTTTACTCGATACCTCGGATTAAATGTTCCCGTTCTGACTGAACGTGGCTGCGTACTTGTAAATCACAAACAGCCACACAGACGTCCAACACTGGGAAATGTTTTACTGCCAGTCGCAAAACCAAGCGTGACAATGTTTCTATTCCCGATTCATCCTTGGGGCGATTTGTTTTTTGGAGTATAGAAACTAAAAATGTACCAGAATCCAAGCCATATCAAAAAAAATACATAGAAAATAAATGTTATGTGAACTTAGAGAAATTTAACAATTATTGTCTTGATCCTGCAATTTATTTTGTACATTTTTTCCCATCTAAATCGTTTTTGAAAGAAATCGACATGACTTAAACGCGGCCCACAATGAAGACCCCAAATTGAACTGTGACATAAACAGTAATTTGACATAACCGTTTGCTCGCAACAGAAACAGGATACCAGGAGACTATAAACGTCTGGTATACGTACATTTGTATATCGATTCGTGTTGTCTGTACACCTGTATTAGTATTGTAGAAAGGTCCATTGCTGGATAAATGTCTGTTAATGCTAGCTGGCACCTTTTAAGAAATGCATTTAATCATTATTAACATGAATGTTTCTATGGTTAAGACAAAATAAGTAAAGACGTGGGGTTATGAAACACTACGATTATGAGGTCTTGCTTTCAGATAAAAATACTGAGAACAAGGCAAACAGCGAAACCAGGAAATGTGAGAAACAAAGAAATACCTTCACTTTGAAGGCAACAACTTCGTAATTTTTACACGGCATTCCCACTTGTTACAGTTGTCACGTGATTTATTGTTAATGTGTCGGCTGATTAATCAGGACATATAAAACGCTGGATGTTAGAAAATAAATGAAAATTGCGTCTCATTAGTAGTTCTCTTGTGGAAATGTCTAATATAAACATCGCCATGAGATCTTCTTGGTTTAAAAAAAAAAGTTTCCTCAACATACTCCAGTAAATTGAAATCCCCCATCAAATTTTATAAATACAGACATTTCCGGGTCGAAACGGGGTCCAATACTATTTATTTGTGTATTTTCCGGAAATGTCACTTGTCTAATCTGTTATTGGTGGTATAACTATAAGCATTTGCCTCTTTTTTATATATTGCAGCCGACCGTAATGGATGCACGTTAGAAGCTCGCTATATTTTATGTTTGTTTTGTACATAAGTTTGATTCACTAAAAAAACCAGGTAGCAAGTGTATAACATCGTTATATTCTGTACATTAATAGACACCCATGTTGTGTGCTATGAACCCTTCTACATTTATTTATGGATACAATTTCTGGCTTCCAAACTCAAAAATTACATTTTGCCACGTAAATAATGCTTTTAGTCTATTAAATTAAATTACTAGTTTAACCACCCAAAGTGTCAATAGTATTGTGCCTAAGGGAGGAAGGACCCTAGATCGTGTATAGTGTTCATATCTATTGTTTGACCTATAGGGTTATAATTGTTTATTGATGTGATATTTCAGCTTGTCTTAGTCTACACTGTGTATCATCGCCCCCGGAAATTGGGTACTAACGAAGCGGAGAGAAATAGAAAAAAAGTAAACAAGTTAAGAATTCATTCAATTTAAAGCATTTCCATTCATTTGATGAGGTTACCGCTTAAAAAATAATTTTCTGATATATAATTCTTTAATTCATTAGGCCGATAAGTACCAAATTAAGGCAAGATTTTGTGTTATACTCCAAAACTTGCCACTTAGTACCGGAAAATTTCGAGGTCGATCGTCCTCTGTCGCCCCATTGTCAAGATATTGAACTGTTTTTCATTTTTTTCCAGACACGTTTTTAGATTATTATAGTGTGGCATCATATTTACTAAAATTTGTTGACAAAAAGATGTTTTTTAAAGAATATAGACCATAAGAAATACATTGTAGGGTACGACAACTTGCTCGTGTTGACAAATTTACTGTATGGCAACTTGTTTTCAACTGTATGGCAACTTGCTAATTTTAAAATATTTATATGCCGTCCTTTCAAATAAAATAAAGTATTAAGTACAAATATCTAATAATGCATTTGATAAAAATACCATTCGCTTGGCAGTATTTAAGATGTATACACAATATAAGGCTTTAACACAGTTCTATTACATCTTTTACATACCAGATGTATACAATTTGAATACGACAGATACAAAAGCAAGTAAATGTTGTAACTTTCGAAAAGGCATGTCACTGTTTCACTGACCTGTTGTTATGCCCCTGACGTACTGCTAAGTGTAACTCATGTCTGTGCGACCCGTAAAATCAAATAACATCTAATACGAACTGGTTGAAATATTTTTCAATCCTAACGGTGCATACTCATAAATTCTTATGGAAAATCCACGAAAATATAACGGTTGGTTTGATAGCGTTCATTTATTTATTTGCCCTCGTAAACAGTTTTGTTAAAATAGGTAAATTCCTATCGTGAAAGAATAACTTGGGTACACCTTTTAACATCGGCGTGCTTAAGTTGCACTTTTTTCTTCTTATTAATCAAAATGATTTTAATTTTAGCATCTGTCTAAAGATTATATTATTTACACACACACACACACACAATTAGGGATAACTGTTTATTTTGAAACACAATTAATTCACATTTATATTCATCCAAACAGATCAGGCCGAGATCCATACGGCCATGCCTTTATAAGTTTTAAAACAGAGAAGGTGTATGTGTTTGAAAACAAATAATCACGTGCTGCTACATTTTGTAACGCAAATATAAGTCTAATTTGTATGAATTATATTAATTTCAATTGGCACAATATCACATTAAAATTTACTTAGAAATATTATACATAATAATCTTGAAAATGTACTAAAATGAGAATTCGGACGAATACAATCCTTCTCACTACCTCTCTATATAGCTATCTACTCCTTTAACTTTAGGTCAAACAGTCTTAGCAACCGTCTTTTTTATATTCACCCCCCCCCCCCCCCCCCTCCTGTACCCCCTGTAAATAAAAAGATTGATTGAATTTGCTGAAACTAAAAAAGAAATGCAATCTTATTTAAAAAGAAACAAGAAAATTAATTCGAAATACAATTCACGATTTATTTCTCCTAACTTTCAATGAAAACAATTTCTTTTTACAAATGAATCATTTCAGAAATTAAAAAAATAAGCAATGCATTGAACCCAGCACATACTTTATGTGTCCGTCCGAAGTCTCGATCCTGTCGTTCGATGGTTGTCGTTGGTTCATCTCTATCATATTTGTTGTTTTTCATAAAAAAAAATGTTGAGTTAGGCCGTTATTTTTTTTGTCAGGGCTTTTTATAACCGACTATAGGGTACTATTTTTCGTTGTTGAAAGCCGTACGATAGCATATAATTGCTTGCATACACTTTAATTGATCCTGTTGGATAGTTATCGTATTTGCTATCATACCACATCTCCACTGTTTATATTATAAAAAAAACCAGCACCAACAAAAGATGATTGGTCGGGTTTTTTGTTTTTTTATTACACTTACAATATTTCATCCTAACTACAAATAACAACAGTCGTTAGTAGTATAACGATATATGAATGTATTTAGGATAATATGGTTAAAAAAAACCTTTTTGGACAAAGTCGAATAGCGGTACACAACGACGACTTCTGAGCGGAATTAATTGCATATATTTTATAATATTTGATATGAAGTTTATTTTGTATATTTGTAAGCCTGTAAAGCTTTGATATCGACAGAATATCGTCACTTAGGAGATAACTGTATTGTATTTTAAGCTCCGACGGCATCAATTGGGGATTTGATGGTCTTAAATTAAGTTTACTGTAAACGGGTATTTGCGACCATCAAATCCCCAATTGATGCCGTCGGAGCTTAAAATACAATATTGTTATCTCCATTCTAATGAAACTGACAGAAAACAACGGTAAAACATGTATTTAAAATCTGTCATATGCCGTCTGCGCTTGCGCGTACGTCCCATAGCATCAATTGTCAATTGATGCCATGTATATAAGTGACGTTATTCAATCAAAATGAACGTTACAAACGTTGTTGCATTAGAATTGATATTATCTATACACAATATATTGGAAGACGCCGTACAGACAAAAGTTGTTATTTTGCAATTCGCCGTACAACGTCCTGCAATTCGCCGTACAATAAACAAGCAATGTTTTTGTCCATATTCTTTAAAAAACATCTTTTTGACAACAAATTTCAGTAAATATGATGCCACACTATAATAATCTAAAAACGTGTCTGGAAAAATAATGAAAAACAGTTCAATATCTTGACAATGGGGCGACAGAGGACGATCGACATCGAAATTTTCCGGTACTAAGTGGTAAGTTTTGGATTATAACACACAATCTTGTCTTAATTTTGTACTTATCGGCCTAATAATTTAAAGAATCATATATCAGAAAATCATTTCTTAAGCGGCACCCTCATCGAATGAGTGGAAATGCTTTAAATTGAATGAATTCTTAACTTGTTTACTCTTTTTCTATTTCTCTCCACTTCGTTAGTACCCAATTTCCGGTGGCGATGATACACAGTGGTCTAGTGGCAATCTAGAGCTTTCGATCTGTACTTACTGTCTTTTTGTTGTTGGTATATACAAGTACCCGGACACGTTCACTCTGTGTAGTATTTGTATTCATCTGACGAGTTGAGCTTTTTTCAACTGAGTTTTATAGTTTGTTCTTATGGTGTACTGTTACACAACTGTCACAGGTTAGGGAGGGTTGGGATCCCTCTAACATTTCTAATCCCGCCACATTCTGTATGTATGTGCATGTCTCAAGTCAAGAGCCTGTAAGTCGGTGGTTGCCGTTGGTTTATGTGTTACTTACTTTTTTTTCGTTCACTTCTTGTACATAAATTAGGCCATTTGTTTTCTCGTTTGACTTGTTTTACATTGTCAATTCGGGGTCCTTTATAGCTGAATATGCGGCTCATTGTTTGAGGCCGTACGGTGACCAATAGTTGTTAATTTCTATGTCATTTGGTCTCTTGTCGAAAGTTGTCTCATTGGCAACATACCACATCTTCTTTTTTATCTTTACATTGTGAATGTTAAAGAAGGTTTACTATGTTGACCACTAAATGTATATTTGAATTTGAATTGCACCAACATTGACTGATACTTTATAGGAGCAACTTTTATAAGCGTTTGCAATAAGCTTTCTACTTAAATTTTGATGTCCAAAATAGCGAACACAGTTTGCAGCACCTTTTAAAACAGGAATATAGATAAAAGGCATTTCAAGAGATATTCATCTACTGTAATTTCACATCATATTCTACAAGATTGCAATTAATATAAATTAAACACACAACATGTGGTTTATGTCACGAATATGATCTCTACATTGTTGACACGATTCCGCCCTACTTTCCTCGTTATAGATGCACCTTGTAACTATAAATGCACAATTCAAGATCAAAACAATAAAGGGAACAGCAGATCACACACACACACCAAACATTCGACTCTTCCGAAAACATATGTGTACAAACAAACAGAAATGAACAACCTAGGGTCAAGATAGCATCATTTGATACGGGCTTACTTCTGTGGAGTTTTAATTCCGCGAGTGTATCACCACCCCAGAAGTCAGAACTTCTGACATGAATTATCATTGATATGGTCATAATAATAAATTAACTGTTTACCAAACTTTTGAATATTTGAAATACTAAGGCTTTTCTACCTCAGGAATAGCTGTATTTGGCAAAACGTTTAGGAATTTTGGTCATCATGCTCTTCAACTTCGTACTTTATTTGGCCTTTTTAACATTTTAACCTTTTTGAATTCGAGCGTCACTGATGAGTCTTTTGTAGACAAAACGCGCGTCTGGCGTATATTCAAAATTTAATCCTGGTATCTAGGATGAGTTTCTTTTCAGTCTGAAGATGTTTCGTGTTTCACTTGATCTCATATCCGATGTAAGTGCATGTTTAATGTTTAATGTTTCGTGTTAGGTTTTGTATTCTCTTGGTTTAAATCTATATTGTCCATCTTCTTTTCCATTTGTTTATTTATTCTTTTCTTTATGATTTTGATTCATTTTGTGTGTCTCTGATTTTTTTTTATCTCGTTTTATAAGGAATGATTCAGTGGGATCTTTAAAACAGTGTTACAATGTATCAGAGTTTTTGATTTTTATCTTTTGTTAGTTATACCTTGACTCGGTTTAGAACGAATGAAACTGAGCATCGAGCTTCCATGGTGAAGGTATATCCGGTAAAGCGCATCGGACGCATGAAATTGATAACGTTTTGTTATCATATTTTTTTACGGAATTGATTTTCAATAGACCGTCCCATAAAAATTATTTCCTTTAAATGCAGTCACCGAAATTAGAATGTGCATGTATTTTTCATTTACCTGTGTATATTATGAAACCGTTTTTTTTTAATAGTGATTATTTTCTAAGGATTGTTAAATATATCGTGGTGGTGTCTTGTCATGGCTTTGTTTGGGCTTGTTTGTTTGCCTTTTGGCCTTGAATGTTTGTCCCTTATAATTTTATTTAATGTGTGTTTGCATTCGGGTGTCGCCGGTCGTATTTGTTTCAGAAAAAGGGAGGAGGTTTGGTACCATTAAAACGTAAAATCACACTGCAAATGATTGCACCTGTCCTAATGCCTAAGTCAGAAATCTGATGTGCAGTAGTTGTCGTTTATTTATGTAATTTATACGTGTATCTCATTTCTCGGTTTTTTTTATATAGATTGGATCGATGGTTTTACACTAGCGGTTTTTGGGGCCCTTTATAGCTTGTTTTTTTTGTGTGAGCCGAGGCTCCGTGTTGAAGGCCGTACATTGACCTATAATGGTTTACTTTTATGAATTGTAATTTGGATGGAGAGATTTCTCATTGGCACTCATACCAAATTTTCCTATATCTATGTAGGACGACATTATTCAACGAGTTCTTTAATAAAGTATTACATGTACCATGTTTAATATATTTTGTTTTATTATCTATACTAGCGTTATTTGAAAGATGTATTTCATTGGACGCCTTCAATAGCATGTAAAATTGGGAAATTGGAAATGTGTCAAATTGACAACAATCCGACCAAAGAGCAGTGTTATATGTTTTCTTTTTTGAAGACCGATCGGGATTAAAATATAACATGGTGAAATTGTTGGTTTAAATAATTAGATTAAACCAGATATTTGCATGTTCACAGTCAATGACTTACTCAGCGAACGTTTCGTTTCGATGGCAGAATTGTACAGGTCCCTGATATAGTTAAAACTTTATTTAAGTGGCGAAACATTTTGGAGCTCATCGTTTAGACACATTAAGACTATCCTTATTTATTTTTTATGTCTGAAAGTTCACCTCTAGATGCCTTCATTTTTCACGACGGGTAACACATGTGGCTAGGAACTGCTTACCCTTCCGAAGCCCCTGAGATCACCCACAGTTATTGGTCGGGTTTTTGTTGCTAAGACTTTAGTTTTCTATGTTGTGTCTTGTGTAATATTGTTTGTCTATCATTTTCTTTTTTAGCCATGTCGTTGTCAGTTTATTTTCGATGGATGAGTTTGAATATCTCTCTGGAATTTCGCCCCTCTCTGCACCTGCTTTTGAAATACAGTTTAATAGCGATATAGTGAGAATTTAAAAACACAGGACCGTTTTAAACACAAACTGCAACTTCTCTAAATCTGCTAAGTTAATAAAAGAACAGCCCCATGTTGCATTTATTATATATTTAAGGGGCATAAGTCTTTAAAAAAAATCGATAGTCCACAATTATAGATCTTGTCTGAAATATTGCTGATATTAATATGTAACAGTATGAAATTAATAACAATCTGAGAGGAATTGTACCCATGGCCTACTTCGATTCGTCCAACTCGGGTTAGTAGAGTCTGTCGAGTTTTCTAAACTGACAACCAAACCACCCGAGTTTGACCTTTTGAACCTACCGGAGTTAACTCTACATCAACCCTGGGTCGGGGCAGGTTTAGTCGAATTTCAAGATGGCGTCAAATAATTGCAACAACAAAAAATAAATTGTTTTTGACAAAATATCGCCGAAGAAAGGGGCTTACAATGGGAATTTATGTTTGCCTGTATTATTGAATTAAAAAATATAGTTCATGCGTGTATCAACTGTCGGTGATTTTTATAAATTATTATAAAAAAAATTCTCGGAACGATTTTTTTCTCAGTATTTTTCGCTACCAAACTTGTTTTTATCAAAAGCACACGGGATTAGGACTTCTCTTACTGACACATAAATGTATTTCATTTTTTATTTTAATGCTCAGTAGATACATTTTTTTTTCATTCCCCTTTTGATAGTCAACTCGATCGAAGAGTTTTGACTTCGATTCGGAAAGGTTGCGCACATGCGCATTAGCAATGATTTTTCAACTCGAGTCAACCCGAGTTGGAAGAATCGAAGTAGGTCCCTGAGAGCGCTAATGAGGCCATTTTTTTTTTTATAAATTTGATATTTCTAAGGGATAAAACTCGTTAAAAAAAATCAATCGTCCACCATTCAAAAACTTGTCCGAGGTATTGCTGATATTTACCTATAGTATTATTTTTTTTAAATATCCTGCAAGAATTAAACCCTTGAGAGCGCTAACAATGCCATTTTCCATAAGTTAAATATTTCCAAGTAACATATTTCTTAAAAAGGGACATTAAAAGTAAATTGGCCACAATTTAAGGTCGTGTCAAAGATATTGCTGTTATAAATCTATTATAGTATAAATTTTATAAAAATCTGGCAAAAAATGTACTCGTGAATGATTTATACAGGCCGGACTGATGGACGCCCGGAATTCCATTTCCCCTAAAACGTGTTACACGGGGCACAATAGAAATGAGTATGAGGAATTGCAGAACATATCTTACTAATTATTAATAATATAAACAAAAATTGATAAGAAACAACATTTAAAATGTTTAAAGTCAAAATTTGAAAATAAAATACATAATTGTATTCCACAGTGTTGAAATACTTTGTTTCCGTTTCTCTAACTGTACTGGTATACATTGTTCCTGATGATGTTAATAGTTATCACATTCGTCATAGTGTACCAATGGACGTGATTCAGGTGGATTTCTTCGACCTAAATGAAAAACAATTATTTATGACAGAACCGATTTAAATTTATTTTTAAACTCAATTATAAACATCAAAAAGCCGATGACAAATATGATGTATTAAAACACAGAAAGCGTGCAACAAATGCAATAACATGAACGGTACCATTTTTGTCAGCACCAGATGCGCATTTCGACAATCAATGTAATTTCAGTGATGCTCGAGTCCAAAAAATTTTAAAATCAAAAAATTATCAAAAGGATGAAGAGCTATAAACAAAAGAGGACAAAATAAGTTTGACCAAAGCCGGGCAAGGTATCACAGCTTTGCATGAGGGAGATACATTCCTTGCAATGTAACAGCAAATGTTAATAATATAAAATCCGTACTTTCATGCCAGTACCGATGTACTGGCTTCTGGGCTGGTGATACCCTCGGGGTCTATTAGTCCACCAGCAGAGGCATCGATCCAGTGGTAGTAATAACATACATGGTTCTATTATGTATGCATGCAGTGCGCAGACGCTAAGCTATATAAATGTTACAGGTAAACACATTCTAAAATCTATTTTAAATCTAGACTTCACTTGATAGTTTTGTAAATCATATTCAGGGAAATGTTTGTATATCTGTTAAACTAGACGCCCACTTAAAGAGAAAAAACAAAAGGTTCTTCTTAACCATGAATTTCTGTAGGAATTCGTTTAAATTTTAAAAGCCTTTCCTATCGATATTGACAGTTTCTAAAAGTAAATAGATAAATAGATACTTTTTTTCTCTAAAAACTAAATAGAAGTTTATAGAGAAACCTACAATATAAAACCAATACAATAGTTGAGGTAAACAGATGCAGTGCAATATTATAAAATAACATGTATTTCACAATAAATACATGTACATAAATGGTACAACAGTAACTGCTATACTGCATAATTGAGTGGACAGATTAATTTGGTGAAAATGTCATTATTTAAACATAACTCCTCATTGGATATCAACCGTCCTTTCACGTACCTTCAAACGAATTATTCTATAAAAATCCGATATTTCGTTATGGAAAACAAATCTTCTAAATCTTTCTTTAAACACAATATACATTCGTAACTTAAAGGTGATCACAATTTCGTATCGTAAGGAATTATAGGCAACCTTACGGCCTTCAACAATAAATGGCACACCATGGAAGATATGAAACAATTCAATTTCGAAAATGAACGGTCTAATTTATAACAAAACAATTTTAAGAAAAGAAAAAAAAAACGGAATGGACTAACGACAACATGTGAACTAAAAGTTATTGACTTAAAGACACACACATATAGAATATGGCGGGATTTATAATGTTTGGAGGCACCAGACCTCTCACTTACCTGGGATAGTGTTGTAGCAGTAAACATAAGAGAAAACTATCTTTGAATATTTTTTTTCTTGGTATTAATATAAATATAGTTGTTATAGTTGGTTAAATTAAACTAGCTGTCAGTAACTGCGATCGAGTACTCTCAGGTCTGTACTTAGTGTCTTTGGTTTTAGGAGATGTACAAGTACCAGGCCACGTTCACTGTGTGTTTTTGTTAAATTTATTCCTTTGTGTATTCATCAGATGAGCTGAGTCTTTATCAACTGATTTGTATTGTCTGTTCTTATGGTGTACTGTTAAACCTCTGTCCCCGGTAAGGGGATTGGGCGCCCGCTTACATGGTTAACCCCGTCACATTTATGTATATGTGCGCCTGTCCGAAGTCAGGGGCCTGTAATTCAGTAGTTCTCGTTTGTTGCTAAATTACATACTTGTTTTTCGTTCAATATATTGTACAATGTTTGACATTTGTCATGTCGTGCCCTTTAGTATCATCATGATACTTTAATCTTATAAAAAGTGATATATCTTTTGATTGACAAACGACAAAAGACAGAGTTTTATATCAGATTTGACTACTGATTACAGAATGGCATTAAGTATATATTTGAACCTAGCTGCGTTTGATGTTTAACGCCACTTTCAACAATATTGTGCTATTTAGTTGCGGTTTTTTTTTATTTTTGGAGTGCACAGAGAGAACACTGGCAACTGTCCTTCAATAGCATGAATAGGAAAATTGACAATCAAGTCATTAAAGATTGAAATCGAGTGGTACACCTGCCCCTTGATTGATCAAAACCATAGTGTTGATAGGCTAGTTCGACTTCTTAGACCATGCGGCCCCTTTAGCTACACCTGGTGAGTTTTAATAAATAACATGCTAAACTCAAAATTTTCAGTAATCATGATATTTCAAAATTGCTAAGAAAAAAAATCAAACTTACAGTGTAGTAAAAGTTCAATAATTCCAAACGCTATACAGAGACAAAACACAAAAAATCCAATCCAATACTCAAAATATTCCATCTCCTGACAATAGATATCAAGTCAATATATATAAATAAATTATTGACATATAATTATCCGTTATAAATGCATATGGTAACATCTTGACAATAGTTTTAAATGAAACACAAAGATAAATGTCGACAAGTATGAATGAACAAAAAAAATAATGAAAAAAAACGATGTAAAATCGATACACTGAATATATGTTTAATCCGTCATTGTTTTATTTTCAGCGGAAAGTATGTCATGTATAATTTTAAAAGAAGATCATATGTAATATAAATATAAAAAGACACTGACTAATTAGCAGTGTATAATTATTAATTCCAATTGAAAAAGAGAATGTACGATTACTATTTGCTTTACTTTACATGCATATCAAAAGAACACAAATTAACAATACCACGAAAAAGTCCTGTTGTAGAATTTGAACAGCAGACAATTTAACCTAACAGAAAATGAGGCAGTATTGGATCGAGTTGATATGTAGCTTTGAGACGGTCCACCTACGTAGTCCATGAAATAAGTAACGCGGCACCCATTCTCTGTTAAGGATATAAGCAGATAACAGTCCATTCTGTTAAATGTCTTACAGAATCAACTGGTAAAGTCTTATATCTTTTAAAACGTTGTTTTAAAACACGTCAAAAAGGTGAAAACGCAATCAAATAAAAAAGATTTGTTTTCATCAAGTGTGAAAATTGTTTTGTGAATATTAAACCTTCTTTACAATAAAATTTGTCCTACTTGGTAGCCCCTTTAAACAGTAGCTCAACTTAAACATAGGTACTTGAGGACCGGAATCTATTACGAGCCCACCCTTATTGTCATGTGGGGGCCAAAACATTACACAAATGGGCCGGGATAGAGGATGGGAGGCATCTCAATAAGAAAATGGTACACCCCGTTCAATTTGACGATGAACGTTTTTTTGTCTGTTAAAACGACAGATCTCCTCATAATTGATAAAGGTTCAATAGTTATTGCTTAAACATTTAACAAAGTTGAGGTACTATGCAGAAAAATTAGAGATACTATTAAATACTTTGGAGAGATACAAGTAATTCTGTCGGATGACTTTTATCAATTACCCCCTGTTCCAAATACAAATATTGTTGATTCTGGTAGATTCTGATAGCCACTGTTTTAAACTGCCATGGTTTAGTGATTGCTTTCAACATAAGGTACAATTGAAAAAAAATCACAGGCAAAGTGAAACTGCAATGATTCATAAATGCATTCGAAAAGGGAGAACTTTCCAATGAAATGTTGCTTTTTAAAATCTTTAGATAATCCATTGCCAAATGCGGACACAGCTGTTCATCTTAATGCTAGGAACTACGATGTTGATATTCTAAACTATAATAGAATACAACAGTTGCAAGGCAAACTTAAGTTAAAACTTATAAAGCTAATGATGTTTGATCTAACTTTTACTTGCGAAAAATTTAGCACCAAAGAATTTGGGTCAAACTGTTGAATGTTGTAAAAATAAAATAGAAGTGTGTTGCTTTTTCAAGCTGAATTATGGAAACATATACTGTTTCACTGACGAGTGATTTTAAAACAATGGTTATAAACCTACAGGAACCTTAGAACTTTAAGCACTGGATTATACCCCACTCCAAATAAGGCGACATATAAAACATTTGCAGTTTCACGTTTGTAAACTTAAAAAAAAACACATCTTTAAACATGGGGTAAAAAAATCTTGAGTTTGTACAGCGATATATTTTTATTCGATTTCATTCTCCGCTTAACTCGAATTATCTCTACTTCTTGAAAACAATCGGCTCTTGGCAATCACCTAAAATATGATTCATAGTCCCAGCCATGAAAGAATTTATTTATTTTTTCACCTTGTTGGGACTTGCTTTAGTCGATGATGATTGTCCAATCACAAGAATATAACATAAAAAGCATGGCTTAAGCTTATTAAGATTGGTGGGTCAGTTTGCTTTAGCGGATCTATTAATACGCAGCTACGTTATGTTTTCAAATGCGTTTCCTCGTTCAACTTAGCGACCGATTCTTATTCAAATTGTCAAGTTATAATAGGACGCATTAAGTTAAATTGGAGATCAAATGAATATACTGATAACCGAGAAAACCTGATATATTTGTGTTATTTTTTGATTTAATTAAACATACAAATGTAGCATTAACAAATATTTCACTCTTATATTTGGTAGATACCTCTGCTGTAGAAAGGTTAGGTGTGGAGCTTATCAATAGCTCAGTTCACATATTTCGCATCTAACATAACAATTATTTTTTTAGAAATTTAAATGGGTCATGGTCGCTGTTATGTAACCGCTGGATAGGAATTGTAAATGTGCACTCTACACGAAAAAACGTTAATCTCGAATTATATTTGGTAACCTTAATATAAAACTTGGTATAAAATATAGAAACTATAGTATCAGTTAAATGAAACAGATTAATTTTACTCTCAGCACATTATGTAGGGGCGGCAAGCTATCTTAATTTGACTTTTTTTATGGGTCTCCTTTAGCTTTGACCTTTGTTTTAAGGTAAAGAAAGACGAGACTAATGTTGAAATAGATATTCCGACGAGAATCGCTCTCCTCTTTTAAATAATATGAAATTGCTGTGTTTCATTTCGTTAACCCAAGGCAAACAAAATTGTTGAATACGCATCCTTCTACAATAATTTATACAATTGTATCTCCTTTAACTAGTATGTTCAATATTTTGTTTGCATCTGTTTATAGAACGTCCTGTCTTCACCTCTTGAGAGGGGTATAGTATCTACACCAACGCTCTATTCAGACAATCAAC
Organism: Mytilus trossulus; assembly: GCF_036588685.1. Classification (NCBI taxonomy): domain Eukaryota; kingdom Metazoa; phylum Mollusca; class Bivalvia; order Mytilida; family Mytilidae; genus Mytilus; species Mytilus trossulus. The sequence goes on from NC_086380.1 coordinate 51,256,700, forward strand.
CAACACAAAGTAAGTACGGTATGAATATTTTTTAAAAACTCGGCAAGATTTCAAGAAGCAGTGCTTTTCCCTGTTAATGTTCCCAATTTAATGAAAACACGACCTGAGAAAATACTGTCGTCTGAGGCTTAGTCAATTTAAATAAATTGTTGTTTTACCGTTGGTCGTTTTTTTTTCTTTCTTCTTTTTCTATGGTATTTCAGTTAGTTGCCAACTTGTAAATTCAATAATTCATTTGCTATCAGCCTCTGCTCTACAACACTTTGTTATTTTTTAGGAAAGACACACATTTATGCAGTCGCTAAAAATACTTCTACTTCAGTGACAGATACGTATTTCATCATTTTAAAGAATCTTGTATATACTGGAAAAGGTATGTATGAATAATGAAAAAAAAACTACATGTAGCATTATGGTAAAAGCAATCAAACACGAATATTTTTTCGACGCACTATCATCCTTTACTATTTCTGTGACAATGAAATCATACTTTATTATTAAGGAACAATGACAAATGATTTTCCATCCGTCGGTGCAACTTAATAAAGGGGAATGGAAAGAGACATTGGTTTAAGGGCCAGTAGGTGTAAGGTCAAATCGATGTTACTAAATTTGAAATGAAGTTTGTGTTGGACAAATTCATAGGCAAGAATAACATTAGGGTCTATACGTCAATTTACAAAAATACCAAAAAGTAAGTCGAAAATGAAGTTGATTTTGAAAAAATTTGAAATAATAAAACTAGAACAGCGACACAAAGAGTCAATGAACACTAACCAATATGTGGCATCGACAAGAAAAAACTGCAAATCAATTTAAAATGGCTGGACTCATCTGAATTTAAAATTGTAACTCTTATAATAAAAGAGATTTATGTAAATTAATGTGCAGTTTGTTGTACGTGTATCCTTTCTTTTTGAATAAGTCAAAATGTATAGACAGGTAGCTTGGCGAAGATTATCATGAGCAGTAAGTGAGGAATACTGTAAACCAACTTATTTTCGCGGATACTTAATTTCGCGTTTTACCCTTTCTTGACCACTTCGCGGCTATTAAATTTCGCGATTATCTGTTTTACTTGATGAAGTTTATTAAGGAAAGATCAAAGATTGACATATTCACGACGATTTATTTTCGCGTTATTTTTCTACTCGCGAAAGTCGCGATAATAAATCGCTCGCGAAAATAAGTTGGTTTACAGTACATATTTCGAAGTCAGCATCAAAAATAGCAGATATGGTAACTTGCAGTTTATTGATTTCTACCTCTCAGATTGAGGATTACTTGCATACAACCAAGCCATAATATAAATCTCTATGATCCAACATTTCCTCAGTGATTGATATAATATTGCATCCAGATCATGTTAAGTTATGGAAAACTCTAGAGGAAAGAACCGAGTACAAGATTATATCTAAACGTTTCAGAAACCATAACGTGGAATTCTATGCACAATGCACAATGCAATGCAGAAGAGCTCACTGGATATAGTGCGCAGTTGTTTCTCAGTTATAAAACTACTCTGGATGAAATATATATAAAATGAAGCATTATAATCAACATAATTGTCATCCGACATATATAATCTTATTTTTAATACCATTGTGATGAAAAAGCACACACAAACATACCAAAACACTTGCCCTAATTGACCTTTCCCTTAAAAATCGATAAAGCAAAGGTTTGTTTTGTCAGCATGATCCAATGGTAAAGCTAATGTAATACCAATATTAAAATATCAATATAAAAACATATCCACATTTTGGTACTAAAGTATCTTCAACTTTTATTAATTTATTATTCCGTAATTACTTTAAAATACTACTAAGCATTTAAATATACATGTACACAGTTCTTTATAAATAGTTCATAATTCAATAAATTCTCATGAATTTTACCACATACAGACTTTTAAAAGTTGAGTTAAGGCATTGAACTATCTTAAAATGAACATTGTCGTTATTTTAATAACATCTTCAGCATGTGGAAAGCTTGTAAGCAAAGGGACTTCACCTTCAAGTGTAAACTATGTTGGCTTGTCTCTTTCTTTACTGTTGTTGAATCAAACACACTCATTATTTCCTAATCAGAAAAAATGACAATTGTTTTTCCACTTGATTCCTCACATGTCTGCTGAAAATATATTAACCAATAACAAATTGTTTATTTGTACTAAAGACAGCATTAGTCACACTTTGAAAAGGAAAAATCCCTTTGCCTACAATCCACGTGCCATTTAGTACCGTGCCATGTTGGTCTTATCTACCGTTCTCATCACGGACATACATAATTTAGTGTTGTATTCATATTTTTCCCATTCATTATTTTCCTAATTTCAGTAATCAAAACATTACCTAATTGCAATTTGTTCTCACCCTATTCTGATCAGAAAAAAATCCACTACTTTTAGTTTGCTCGAACTCATTAACTTGAATCATCGTGCAATGTCATATTGCTTCTCGTTCATTTATCAGCCTGTCAAAGCTGTAGGTAGCACCATCTGAAAACCAAAACATTCTATTCAATTCTTTGTTCAATCAAACAGACCGCTGAACGCGGACCTCGACGAAGACACCTTATAATTCAATACACATCACTCCGGTAAACAACATTAATATCAAATGACATGTCACACTAAATTATTCCACTTTCTCAATAATTCTATTCTTTTCTAACAAAGTCTTTAAAGATCATTTTCTATCCGTATGTACGATGTTATAATCAATGAAAACTCCACAACACTCAAAAGTAACAAAAGAAACTGTTTACCCTATAAACAATTAATTATAATCCTTTCAACTTCAGGTTTCCAAAATATCCAGAGCCAAATATAGAGCCGGCATACCAAATATCTGACCACCTGGGTTGATAATAACTTTCTACAAATTAAAAGAAAAATTTCTATACTAAACACGTCAAATTAATTGTGCATGCTTGTTAAACGATAACTAACACATATTATCTTAAATAATCAACAAAATCGTACAGTGATTTCTTAATGTTGCAGGTTTTTGTATTCACTCTGACAAAAAGTGATTTAACTAAATTAGCAGACCTAGTCTCTATTGAAATCAAGGACAGTATCACAGGATACGTTTCTAAGCCTTGGAAATTGAATACTAGTTACACTTCCTTCGGTAAATTCATATTGTATGCATAATTTGCAGGAAAGAATATATTGTTTGATATTTATGTAAAACAGTTAAAAGGAAAATGAGTACATACAATATAAACAGTTAGAAACATTTTAGTCTAACGAGAAACTGACTTAATGACTGACTTTTTTCCAGGACACAATCCATCAATAAGTTAACAGGAATCAACCAAAGTAATCAGCGAATATTAATCATCAACACCATCTACTCTGAATACCAAACTCAAACACACACACAAAAAGTTGATTATCAACGATCTATTGACTCCCAGTAAATCTGACTGTTTATGTAGTTTCAATCGCATCTAGTTCATTAAGACTAAATATTTTAAAAGAAGATTACCGATAAAAAGGGGAATAAACCAAATGTGAAAACAGCTCTTATTTTGGCGGAATGATTGTTCGAGTCAGAGTTTAACAAATAAGAACTGTGTTCGCCTTTTAATCATTGACGTTCATAGCAGGACAATTGTCGGATGAATGAAGTATTGAAGGTCAAAGTACCACACATGGCATATGTAACAGACTCTGGAAGAAACAAAAGTGCATGCATTATGCCAGGTTTAACCATAAAAAAATCGCAAAAATTATTGCAAAATATCATCGAAGAAATGATTCATAAAAATAGACATTTATGTAGAAAAAATGTCGTTTTATATATTTTGATCCTGAATACATTTAAAAAAAACATGGGTTCTGGTACTTATGAAAACGATAGGCAATTATTGCTTATCAATTTATAAATGCAAAGAACATCAATGTGTTTGTAGTATCTTCTGAATCAGGAGCTCATCTAAAGAGTTTTATATACTTCTGAATAACAATATCTTCTTGCTGTCGATTCGTGATAAGGAATGGCCAGCAACATACATTTATACCGACGATAGAAAACAGAAAAGAAGATGATATAATTTTAGCTCGACATCTAGTTATTGTTCTAACACTTATTGGTGTGTGTTTTTAATAGTTACTAGTGTCATTACTACAATTTAAGAATTTGTTCTTATAATGGTTAACTTCTATAGAAGCAAAATTGAAAATAATGGAATTCATTATTTATTAGAGAATAAAAATCTCTTTGGATTGTTTTGATATATTAACTACTTTATGTTGACAAATGTGTGACATTTCGACTCTTTAAAAACAGTTCTAAGAATGGTTACAAAACAGAAGTTTTTATATTTTTATACAGTCCTATGAAATACCTTACAACAGATTTTCTGGAACTTGTATAAGTCTTTCTCATGTTATGAGAAAAAAGTAAATATGCCAGATATGACACCCAAAATTTTATAGACACCATTACGAATTGGTTGATTTATACAATGTGTCTGTGTTTAACCACGTCTTAGGTAGTAGACACATTACGAAATAATTTAAATTTGACAACATATGCTTTTACCACTCCCTTGTCTTTACACAAATAAAGCTTTCTATTTGTGTTATGCATGTGCATATGTATGGAAAAGGGGCGAACGTAATTTAAATCCAGTAGATATTTTATTCTATAATGTGTCCACTTTTAGAAGATTTTTTTTCTTTTTTTTTTAATTGCTTTAAGTTGCTTCAAGGAAGCCATCGCCGACATATATTCCGTATGCACGTGACCTTAGCGTCCCCCTTGTCGAAAAAATCAAGTGATCAAATACGCATAGATCTGTCATTTCAATAAACTATTATCTGATTGTACATATTATACACGTGCTCAATATCCATGCTTCTTTGTTGATTGACACAAGCGGAAACCCAGTTAAAATAGAACAAAAGAATCGAAGCTCTTTGTTAGAGAGGGCGATAAATGCCTACTGTAATGTTTACTATAGTAACAAAAAAATTAAAAGTTAATAGAAACAAATAAAACGACAATTTTCCTCTCAATTACGAAGTGTTTTATTTAAAAAATACCATTTGCATAAGTTTTCAATTTATCTATTACACAGTAATGCAGAACAATAAGATATCAAGTCGACGACATGGGTATCTATCCAGTTGAATGTAGAAAATGCATTATCTCCGATTTATAAGAAAACAATACCACGGACGGAGAACATATCAATCTTTTAGTTCAGTAATTTTCGTGTTTGCTCTTCCATTATGTGACTCAATAAAAAATTCCAAAAAATAAGTAGCAGTTGTATCGGAAAGAGAAAATCGAGTGCAACGTTTTATGTTAGGGCGTGTTTGAAGTGTTTACTTTGTCTTTAAAACGCACAAAGCAAGATTAGTTGATCTATCATTTCTATATATCAAAGCTACAGGTTGACTTAATAACATTAAAAAATCACAGTACGAAAAGATGAAATATATGGGTCAAGTGAAATACCTATCTAATGAATCACAAAACATAGTAGGTGTGTTCGAATAGCTATATTTTTACTAAAACTACTTGACGACAGTCAATTTTGCGCCTGTCCCAAGTCAGGAGCCTCTGGCCTTTGTTAGTCTTGTATGATTATTAATTTTAGTTGCTTGTGTATAATTCGGAGTTTAGTATGACGTCCATTATCACTGTACTGTTATGCATATTTTTATGGGCCAGCTGAAGGACACATACGGGTGCGGGAATTCTCGCTACATTGAAGACCCATTGGTTGCCTTCGGCTGTTGTCTGCTCTATGGTCGGGTGGTTGTCGCTTTGACATATTCACCATTTCCTTTCTCAAGTTATTTTAAGTTGGATGATGAAAATGCATATCTTCGACAAAATATATATGTTTTGTGTGTGATAACTAGGGTTTATAATCTTCAACCACTGAAAATATTTAGTCTGCCCTTCAACGAAATATTTAATTAGAATTTTTTTTTAAATATTTAATAATTTTCGAAAATTCCACCTGACAACTGACTAGACAATATTTTTAAGTTGAATCAATGCAGACAAGATCATTAACTGATGCTCATTAGCTAGTAGATACATTTGTCTTATAAAATACAACTGACATATAAGGATAGTAATGGTGATATGTGGATAAATTTATCGGTTTTCAAGAGCAAAATTGGCAGCGCGTCATCCCTACAATGGCTTCCATTTCAACAATTGTGAAAATGAACTTGCGTAATGGGGAGATAATTTTGACGAAGTAGAATCCTGACTATGATAAGGTGACAATAGGTAAACTATGGCATCAAAACACGACAATTAAGTGGCTGCCATATAGGCGAGTGACTTTAACCTTAAAATTTAATTTGTAATGTAAGCATCTAACACACGGCTATATTATATACACATAGAAAAAAGTATTGCAACACCAAATTGGAATTGAAATTAAAAAAGCACCCTTTATTTTTCTGTGATATAATTTAGTAAAATAGAACTATTTATCAGCATAAGAGAAGCAGGGGTGCCGCTTTAACAACTGCACGAATTGTTGGTCATTACCATTCCACTAGTAGTCGTTTTGAGAATGAAATCAGGCAATACACGCTGTTAAAGACCTTCAGAGATAATGAAGACCCCCTATACCATTTGCTAGAGAAAATCAAGCATAATGATTGTTGGTCAGAAGAAAACCCATTGCATACAAGACAATCATAAAAAGAGAGTGGTGGCCATACAGGTGCCTTTTATCAAGAACTGTTCGAGATCAACTCATCGCTACTGGTTATCGTGCGATAAGACCATTTCGGAGACCTTTTCTAACGAACAGACACTCAGTTTTCCGTATCCAATGTATTGCAGAGCTCGCCAAAGTTGGAAATAAGCATCATGGAGGAAGATCCAATGTTCAAACGGAATTCGGTTCATCTTCCATGGCCCGATCGTAGCCCGGATCTGAACCATATCGAGCAAATATGGGACACTATAGGGCGGAAATTTCGCGAAAAGACACCCCAGTTCAAACATATCATGAAAAAAACAATGCCCTTCATCAGAAATGGTTGCTGCTACCTTAGCAACAAATTGGTCGATTTATGGCAGGAATCAGAAGACGTTAAGATGTGGTTATCCGTTTGAATTGAGACTGCACACAATGTACTTATTCTTTGGCGTAGAACGATCAACCATGATGTGAACAGTCATCTGAATATTATTTTTAAAATGTCTGACATTGTAAAGTTCGACTGCAGTAAAAGTTGTAAAATGCATTTTTTAGTACAAAAAACACTTCATTTTGTTATTAATATTGTGGTTATATAAATCATTTTTTTCAAACATTTTTTATTCGTTTCAATGCCAATGTTATCATAAACTATGTTTCAATAATATTATACACATATTTTATTATATTTCATCCCAAAAAAGAGGCGGATTTTTCAAGTTTTAAAAAATCAAGGTGTTCCAATACTTTTCCATGTGTATACATCATTTGAAAGCTACAAATCTTAACTATCTATTTGCCCGGTCGTAAAAAAATCGTACGGTGCCATTTCTGTCAAATGAAGATCAAAGGTCAAGATCGAATAAGTGCATATTTTCGAAGATATCAGCTTGATTGCATAATACGTCTTTTATGTACTAAATTCAGATATGAAAACAATCTAGATTTTTAGCAAAGAGATTAACAGTCATTATTCAAATGCAATTTTATATATTTAAAGCGTATTTTGAAAGACATCACATGTTTCCTGAAATTAGAGTAAAAGTTAACAAAATGTGCGAAAAACAATATGTTGTCTTTCTGATGCAACTGCTTATCCCTGTATTCTAAGTAAAACCCTGAAATAACTATCAAAGAAGGTTTTGACATCATAAATTTCTTAAAATAATTATTATGCATACTTCTAATCAAACAGCAAAGCATAACACTCAAAATACCGTCATCTGCGAAAAAACAGCTTTTAAGCATTTCGTCCAATTTAAACATTGTATGTGAACAATATAAGATTTAAAAAAACAATTTTTAAGAATCTGAAAATTTTAAAGTAAAAAAATATGTACACAAAACAAACTATTGCTTGGAAAAAGGGGGCGAAAGGGTTCCAATCTGCATTGTAACTACAAAACTGAAATAAACATCTTTCGACTTTTCTGATGGTTTGATTTGTAACAGAAGCATTTTCATTAATATTGATGTAGTGAAAACACCTTTTATTTATTAAATGTGAACCTTAAAAGAGATAATGAAAATTTAGACAAAAAAAGATAGAAAATAAAAAGCTATAAATTGAAATTTCCGGCAAAGAATTAAAAAATCAGTAAACACATGATAAAACTTGACTTCTTGATTGCTTTAATTGCTTTGTTCATTGTGTGAATTTATTCTATTCATTGTGACAATAAATGGACTATTTTTTTCATTGAATTTAAAAAAAAGACCTCAACAGATATAGTTTACTCTATCACGTTTCTTAAAATCGACAATGAGGGTCGGGTGGGAACAAGTTTTACGACAAAACAGATGAGCATAAATCAACCCATAAAAGCACTTCTTACTAGCCAATTATAAACTAATCATTTCTTTGTTGCATCATTATAGCAACGCCTGCAATTCTATATTACTAAAGGAGGAGACCGATTTCATGGAGCCTTAGCTTCTCTAAATCAATAACAAGTCGGAAATATTTATGAAATGACGTATAAATGTAGAGTTTTGTATTTCCTAAATTTGTCTTTGCGTGCTCAGTCGACGTACTGCCCGTGAAATTACATAACACCTCTTTATCTAAACACATGCCCAATTGTAACGCGATTTCGCGGCATCTTCTTGTGAAGTATATATCTCCAAGTTGATATAATGTTCCAGAGATTGCATTTACTTTTACAATTGTTGTGATAGTGCGTAACTGCGTACAGTGAGGATATTTAATAAAGGTAACTATAGTATACTGCTATGCAATAGTCATCCATCGATTTACTAGTAACTGAAACAAATCCGAATTACAAACCAAAACAGAGGGAAACGCATTTACTATAAGTGGAACACAATGGAATAACAGAAACACCGAACTGCTACAAATACAAACGCTAACATACAAAGAAACAGATAAGTGTATACCAACTGCCATATGCCAGACTTGGTTCAGAACATTTAAAGAAGAATGGTGGTTTAAACATTGGTTTGAAATCAGGGTGCAAATGCAAAATTATCCATTTGAACATTTTATGGACGTCACTACGAGTTGGTTGACAATTATGAAATATCTGTTTCGCCAGATGACGATTGTTATATCCAATCGACGTAATTACCGAAATACCGTCATCTCTGCCTTGAATGTCACCTAGCAAATAAGGCTTGGCACCGAGGTAGGAATTACATGAGCCACAAGACAGGTGTAACATGTGAAACATGATCTGCATACCCTTTGAGAGCCATGAGTTCAACCCAAATATTTTGTTGGTGTTCGTGTTACTAAATTTTTAGTTTAATATGTTGTGTTTTGTATACTGTTTATTGTCTTGTTCGTTTTGTTTTGCTCGGCTTTGACAGTTCGTTTTCAATTATGAGTTTGAGGTCCCTTTAGTATATTTCTTCACTCTTCAAGTAGTAAAAGTTTTGAAAATTGTAGATCATTGTAGTTTAAGTAGCATGATAACGATTTGGTTCTATAAATTTATCATCGTGAGTAAATTAAGTTTTTTTGTTGATAATTGTCTAATTGCTTCAATCTTCTTCACCTCACTTTGAGGCGATACTGTGCCGATTTTCATTGCTGCAAGTAAATGTCTTTAAAGTAAAATAATACCAAAGGGACAATCAACATCTCAAACCATAAATCAAATAAACTTAATTAAAACCATGAACAAAATAAAATTTAAGTCAAAGAGACGAACAACAGTCCACATAACGCAGAACAGCATGAATACGATCACTGCCTAAAACAGCGAGTGATGTCATGAGGTCAGGAAGAGTATTCAACTTTTTTAATTCACAACTGCTTATAGTGTTTTATATACACCATGACCTGCATTTGTATTTAAAATGTTTATGTTGGAATACTCAAAGCATCTTTTATTCAATTAATTAAAGAGATTAAACGTCTAAACACATTAGATATGTCTAACACGTCCTTCATCTAAATATGCAGCAGCAGCATTACATTTAGTTCTTTTACATCCCGCTTTAGATAACCAAGTGTTTTTCAACAAGGTTATTCATTTCAATGTTGCCTAAGATTTAGTCGCAAGGTCATGTTTGCATTTAAAAATAATTACAAAAAGTAAACAGGTTTGATTTCGTCATGTTCGTCAAAAACATATTTTTACCTCAATTAGCTCGTATATATTCTTTCAACTTTAAATCCCCCTTCTTTTATTACTATCATGGACAATCATTCTCCACCCTGAAATTGACAATACGCGATGTGCTATCTTAACATAGAATAACAAAATGATCGCTATTTGCAGATGGCAGATTTTTGGGCAACTGCAAACACTTCAATAGAAGGCTGTTCTATGAACAATAATTAATTATTGCATTTCAAAATTACAAACCAAATATTCCTTGGCCTGAAACATATACATTTATCTATTCTGTAAGCAGACAAATATCAATTCCCCAAGAAATATTTTGATTTTGGAAAAAAAAATCTGTTTTTTAGGAGTTGTGATAAATTTCAATTTAGTGAAATATTGAGCATGTAAACTCCTATCTTTTTTTTGATTTGGAAATAATGTATCATGTCATATAAAGTTCATATGATCTTTTGGAAAATTTTACGATACAATAATTAGGAAATTGCTTTTTTGTAAAATAATCGCAAAAAATGGATTTTTTTTATGACCTTTGACCTAGATATAACAGAAAATGCACCGTCCGATTTTTTTACGACCGGGCAAAACAGAGAGTATAGATTATTAGCTTTTGAATGATATATGATACAGCCATGTGTAAGATGGGTGTTTTAAAGTCGTTAAGTAAGCGTCTTTTTGAAATAAGTCACTCGCCTAATATGTTCACCTCAGAACAGACAGAGAAAATAAAATAACGATTATACAATATGTTTGCGTAAAACATGACAAAAATCGTGAACAGAAGACTAAGTTTATTATATATATACATGCATTGGTTCAAAAATTTGATAAATAGTAATGTTCACCAGTCACTCGTTTCATATGACTTGAATATTGCTTTTTGGGACAGGACCAATGAGGAAAAGCCGTATCATGGGCTAATACGGCACGGGTTTTTTTCCGTTTCAATACTCTAACGCCTACGGTTTCTTAACTTAGGTCATATCGTTATGCATAAAATACACATTTTTGTCCTGATATCATTAAAAAAGTATAAACGATGATACAGCGGAATTATTACACAGCCTTCTCAAGTACAACTTTCGATTATCATCACTGTTTTAGTAATAACCTGTACAGCAAGTTAACTTCATAACCAGTTATTTTGAATGATCAAAGTGAACGTGTGAGAGGATTAAGGACCACAATCAAGTTAACTTGATAAGCGGATTTGATCCTACCACTGTTGTGATGACTGCCGGAAAAAGAAAACTTGGATACAGGTCCATTACTGCTATAACATGTATAATATTGGAGTGACAGATCAAGAAAAATGTGCTTATTTTACGGCTTTAATGGACCGGCATACCTGCAGACTAAAAACGATTTTTTTCTGCAAAGTCATTACCGTAACCTTACTTTTTTGCCCACTCGTAGACGTTTCAAGCGGTGCACTTTTGTTTTTAAATAAAAAGAAAAGAGACATTTGGATTTTTTTTCAAATTTCAAGATGGGAATTATTGTCTTTTGACATATGACTTTGCATTTTTTAAAGAGTTTTAATTAAAATTGTTTATCCATAATGTAAAACTAGAATTCCTTTTTTTTTTTTTTTGGGCAATTTTCTCTCAGTTTAGCGAGAGCACACTCTGTATTATTTTAACGAAGTGGTTACAACATTTGTAAATTTAGATTACATTGATAATTTAATGATTTTCCGATTTAAAATGTTTAAAACTTCCTATTGTAAGTTTCGAACCCGTTCCGAATCAGTATTTCTTATAGATTAACTTTAACAAGGATTTTTAACTTTGCATTATAGTTCAATGAATAAGATATGGACCTCCTCGTTATTTTGATGTTCATTGAAAGATTGTAGTAAAATGTTTCTAAATAAAGGCAACAGTAGTATACCGATGTTAAAAACTCATAAATCGATAGAAAAAAAAACAAATCCGGATTACAAACCAAAACCGAGGGAAACGCATTAAATATAAGAGAATGCCGACACACCATTTAAATGTAACACACACAGAAACGAACTTAGCATTAGACAAAATCCGATGAGAATAACAAATATAACATCAAAACTAAATACATGAATTTGGGATAGAAAAGTACCGTGACAGGTCTTATAATAATATGAATTCACACTCAAATATAAGAGGAAACAAACGACACAAAAGAAACACAATGTTAAAACTTCCTGTCTACAAACTGCGAAAAAGCCATGCCATAACATAATGCATACTTGCTTTAAACATAAACCTGTTTACCCCATTTCATTTTGCTTTGACATAACATCTACACCATGAGTTAAGCTCTAATTAGTCCAAATTCTCATGGTTTCTGTGCATCCTATTCTTAAGTACATAGATATTGGACTAGTTAAGCAAGTTTGGAATAGACAGAATCCAAGACATGTCCTATGTACCTAATAATATTGCTGTATTTAGAAAAGGGGGTCGTATTATACAGGAGGGAGCAGAAAATATTGACTTAAAACAATCGATGATAAGAATACATTTCACTCCATGGCTAGGGTTGTATTTTAGTATCAAAACGCATTACCAAACGCTCATATGAGTTCTATAAAGGTTAAAAGGGGAAAGATTTTTGATGTTTAATGATTCAAAAACCTATCTTATGGCATGTTTATCTTTGGACAAGCCAACAGAACGATATGGACCTCCTTGTTATTTTAATGATTATGGGAAGATTGTGTCTTTTTCATCGGTGTCTTCCCGATTGTTCCACTTTTTGAATTTACAGGTAAAATAGTAATGAAATTTTGTGGGACAATTGGAAAGTTTAAATGTGGAACAGTCGGGAATTGTTAAGATAGTTATTAACCTGTTTTTATAGTGTGTGACAATTAATTACAGGTTACTAATCCATGTAACTTATGAAATATACATGTACATGAACACATGATAATATTTTAATATTTTATTTTGCAAATTGTGATAGTAGGAACAATTGGGGTATCATCAAACATAGAATATAAAATCAAGTCATAAAAAGGCACTATTGTGTACTAAAGATTTAAAATAAAGCACACATAATGAACAACCTAATATAAGTAGCATAAATAATAAACATCTGTAAATGCATTTTAAACAGCACACACATGACTTGAAGAGCAGACACTTAATTAAATGCATATATACAATGCAGAAGGTACAACAGTAAAGCACACATTATATATAATATAAACATCCCAACACATCATATACTTGCAACAATTGTAGACTGATTGTAACAAATAATAGGCAATTTTAGCATTCCGGTGCTGAAACACACAACTTCACCATTATTAAGACGATCTTTTAAGTTATTGTAGGCTTTGATAATAAAGTTTTATGTATTTTCTTGTCTTATTCCATGAATAGATTACATTAGCCATATTTGGCACAACATTTTGTAATTTGTGGTCCTCAATGCTCTTCAACTTTGTACTTGTTTGGCTTTATAACTATTTTGATCTGAGCGTCCCTGATGAGTCTTATGTAGACGAAACGTGCGTCTGGCGTTTTAAATTATAACCCTGATACTTTGATAACTATAAATAAACTGAAAAAGGAACATGAAACAGAAACTGTCAACAAATGCTAAAATGGAACCAAAAAGCATTTTGAAAATACATGGTTTAAGCCTAAAACAAGATCAGGAATACTAGCTAGTAGTATAACAGTTTACTGACCAAAACGAAGAAACATCTAAAAAGACTGATTACGACATAGACAATTTAAGCAACATTCTTTAACAGCGTATTTACAAAAGAATCAGGAGGAGAGATACATGCCTAAAAAAAGAGAGACACTAAAATTAAAATGCTATACAAGATGTATAAATAAAGGCAACAGTAGTATACCGCTGTTCAAAACTCGTAAATCTGTGGACAACAAACAAAATTGTAGTAACAAACTATACTGAGGGAAACGCATTAAATATAAGAGGAGAACAACGACACAACATTAAAATGTAACACACACAGAAACGGACTAAGCATAAGACAAAATCCGATGAGAATAACAATTATAACATCAAAACCAAATACATGAATTTGGGATAGAAAAGTGCCGTGACACGTCTTATAGTAATGTGAATTCACACTCAAATATAAGAGAAAACACAGGAATAGGAAGAAATAGGAAGACATAATTAAGATACTTAAGAGACTAAGGGTTGATAAATCTCCGGGACCAGAAAGCATACATCCCAGAACACTCAAAGAGTTAATTGAAACAATATCAGCACCATTATACATGATTTCCAACCAATCAATTAGGACCAGTATTGTTCCATATAGATGAAAAATGCACAACTTGGCGTCATTGAAGTCCTTGATATTGGGACATATATCGACGTTAACTACATGGACTATATGAAAGTATTCGATACTGTTCCATACAAAACATAAATGCAGAAATTAGAGCATATGGCACAGAATCTCAGTTCTTAAATGCATCGACAGTTTTCTAAGTGACAGGATACTTCACGTTAGGTCAAAAGTAACTTCGGGTAAAGCCCAATGATCTGTGATGATGTCTCTCCTTTTTGTAATTTTTATAAATGACTTACCAAATCTGGTCGATTACGACGTATACCTCTTTGCACAGATGATACTAATTCTTAAACACAATTAGCCAAAAAGAGTATACAATTCAATTACAAAGTGACTTAAATAAACTATCGCAATGGAGTGATATATACCTAGCTATTAAATGTCACCCCGACAAGTGCAAACATATGCACATAGGTAAACCCGAATCTGACACAGATTCAAAGTATATACTAACATATACAATACTACAAAAAGAAATCATTGACTCTGAACTTAATTTCGAAAAACATATCATCGAAAAAGTGAAGAAAGCAAATTCAAATGCAAATACTGCTGTATCACTATACAAGACAATTGAAAGAACACATAAATTTAGAGATTGCAAGCTCAGTATGAGATGTATATGAAATAAAATATACCGACGTGATTGAGAATGTACAGCATCGGCAACAAAACAACTAACAGGATAAAAGACTTAACATACTCAGAAAGATTACAGAAATAATAAAGACTTAACATACTCAGAAAGATTACAGAAATAAAACAAAACTTAACATACTCAGAAAGATTACAGAATAAAAAAAAACTTTACATACTCAGAGGGATAAAAGAAATTTAAACATCACTAAAGTCTAGAATGGTCCAAGGTGACATGATACGAGGTAACTTAAAAAAAAAGGAGGATAAAGAAAATAAAAATAAAAAAGCTAGAAATACTATATGTTACTTTGAAAAAAAAACATATAAACAGGCCATTGTGACGGAGACCGTAGGATTTAACCCATTTAATTATGCATATGCAAATATATTTCTAAAATATAATCAAAGGTATCAGGATTATAATTCAATACGCCAGACGCACGTTTCGTCGATATAAGACTCATCAGTGACGTACCCTCCCTGACCTATAATTATTGTTTCCTACAGGTGGTTTTGGCGTGTAATGGCGCCGTGCCGCGATTTCTCGACGCCCTGCCCTTTTTGGGGAAAAAAATTGGCGCCCTGCCCTAATTTTGTCGAAAGTCCTGACGCCATGCCTTTATCGTCGTAATTAAAAACCGGTACTGAAAGACATATTTTATGAATACCGCTCAAGTTATTTCCCTTCAAAACAAAAGTTCACTAGGACGCCAATAGTAAATACAGATACTAATCACGCGTCTTGATTGTATCCCCCAAGTCCCAGAAACATCGTTTTTGCCTAGAAGATTAATGATAAAACATCGATGTGATGCTTTGATCAATTCTTTTGACAGCTGATAGATTTCTAATTTACATAATTTACATTGTTTGCATGGTTGAACAAGCCAATGAACGGCGATCATGAGACATTTGTCAAAAAAATGAAAAGTAAAAATTCTTTGCAAACTATTTTTTAAATACAAATGCTTGACTGTACCTTAAATGAAATGAATAAAAATCCAAACTAAATTATAAAAAGCAGAATAATCCAGAAAATAAATGAATTCCTTGATCAAATGTTTTCTTTTGTTTACAAACATGTCACATGATCATTTTAGGCGGGAAAAATACTTGGGGAAAACACCAAAGTAACAGACAACTATGTCTGGCTATTTATAGACATTCAAAATAAACAGCTGATATGGTAGTGCTATGAAAGTAGTAAAACTTGGTGTATCTATATTAATTTAATTTGGAAAAGGGTGTAGAGGGGAACAGTTAATTTGTAAAGTTATTTTTTTTTTGTAATTTAATAAATTTTGGTTACTAAAAATGACCCTGGATATCATGAATGTGTCAACCTGTTTTTAGGGGAAAAAAGGAGGATTTGTCAATGACAATTGATATGACCAAAGCAATATTTTTATATATATGACATAGTTTTTTCTTGTTTTTAAACAGTTTTAAAGAACTGATTTTTTTTTTAATTATGTTTATTGTTTTAAATATTTCATATATATATGTTTTAAACACTTTTTCTAGTTTAACAATTTGATTTAATGAGTGATTACAGATGTAAATGTCCTTTTTATAGTACTAAACTAGTATGTTTTAAATGAATCCATTTTATAGAAACTGCCTGTTTATGTTAAGTAAGTGCCCTAAAATTGTTGTCCATCGCGCTTAATGTGCCCTCTGAGCTAACAATTACCCTGCCCTTTTTAAAAGCTGCAGGAAACACTAATAATGGTTTACTTTTATTAATTGTCACTCTAATGATTAATTCTGTCATTGGCACTCATACCACATCTTCCTATATCTAGTTATCATATATATTTCTGGTGAACGCATGTATAAGTAGATTATTTACATCAGTTTCAGCTAATCTTAAAATACGAAATTAGAAAAAGACTTTTAAAAAGCAGATATGTTTCCCTCATAAACAGAAAACTCCGACGGTCAATATATATATACTTGATCGCTTTATATAGTTCAATGTTAATTTCCTCTAAATTAATTATATTTATCAAAATTAAATTAATCTATTCACTTACATTTTAGAGACATGTATTGTCGAAATGCGCATCTGGTGCAAGAAAATTAGTACCGTTAATTTTATTACTACCACTGGGTCGATGCCTCTGCTGGTGGACTATTAGTCCCCGAGGGTATCACCAGCCCAGTAGCCAGTACTTCGGTACTGGCATGAAAATACGGATTTTTGTGTTATTAAAATTTGCTGTTATGAAATATTAAAAATTATTATAAATTAAGGAATGTATCTCCCTCATGCAAAGCTCTGATTCCTTTTATGGATTTGGCTATACTTTTTGGACCTTTTGGATTATAGCTCTTCATCTTTTATATAAGCTTTTGATTTCAAATATTTTGGCCACGAGCATCACTGAAGAGACATGTATTGTCGAAATGCGCATCTGGTGCAAGAAAATTAGTACCGTTAATTTTATTAATTATTCATAACATAAGTTATTGGTGTGGATTATCTACTTCTTTCTTTATTTTGGCCTTTTAAATTGTTTTAATCGAGCGTCACTGGAATAATTTTTGGAGACGAAACGCACGTCTGACGTACAATATTAAGAGCCTGGTGGTCAAATATCGGTCCTGTGATGAAAAACTACACACTATGCAAAATGGTATCACGTTTAGATTAAAATAGGCGCCAAAGTCTAACTACTAAAATACACTAGTGTGTTAGAAGTTGTTAAACACAAAGAAATTAATGTAGGTAAATGTATGATATTTTCTGTGTGTGTATTATATTAAGGAGGCTCGTGGGTACAAAAAAAATCAGCAAATATCTAAACATTTTTTTTTCATAACAAATTTTATTCATTACATAATTAGTGGTAACATTATGATAAGGTATAAAAAACAACCCAAAAAATCAAGGCGCTTTAGCCCAAAATGATTTTTAAAATTTGTATATCATTGAAAAAGCTCCAAATTATCTCCCTTTTTTTAAAAATGCCATTTTTTTGGCATTAAAATTGAAATATCTTTTAAACTCATCGGTGACCTATATTTTTTATCATTTCTTTCAAATAAGCTGCAATTAAACTAAACAATTGTAAAATTTAAGCAATTTCTTATAATATTAGTTTCTTTTTTTATTTCGATTTTACCTTTTTTTCTCCTATTAGTTCAACACAAAAAAAGGTACCTTAACAAAAATGCATGCTTTTTTCGATGGCAGATTGTGAGCTTAAATGAACGGTGACCCCATATTTTTATTTTATTTTTCTATTAGGTATAGGATAAAGTTTATTTAGAGAAAAACATAGCAAAATCCTATATTAGAAAAAAAATTTGATTTATACCCAGGAGCCCCCTTAAGCAGATAATAAACTCATCATAGGTACTGGAATATTACACAGAACTATGTTTTACTTATCTATGTGAAAATGTGCCTTTAGTGTTTGTATCGTATCTATATATAGTTAAAAAAAATATACATATTTATTTATGGTCATTGTTATATTAATATTATAGTTAATTTCTTTGTGTGTTACATTTTAGTGTTGTGTTTCAGTTGTGTCATAGTTCTTCTCTTATATTTGATGTGTTTCCCTCAGGTTTAGTTTGAAACCCGGATTTTGTTTTCTCAATCGATTTATGAATCTCGAACAGCGGTATACTACTGTTGCCTTTATTTATAGACCATTATAATCTCATTCGACGGTATAGATAGTTATCAAAGGTACCAGGATTATAATTTAGTACGCCAGACGCGCGTTTCGTCTACATAAGACTCATCAGTGACGCTCATATCAAAATATTTATAAAGCCAAACGAGTAAAAAGTTGAAGAGCATTGAGGATCCAAAATTCCAAAAAGTTATGCCAAATATGGCTAAGGTAATCTATGCCTTGGATAAGAAAATCCTTAGTTTTTCGAAAAATTCAATGTTTTGTAAACCGGAAATTTATAAAAATGACCACATTATAGAATCAGATATCAACTGGCTACATTAGTACATTTATGTGGCTTTGCGGACATGATCGGATTGAAATAAAAGAGTATTCATCGAAGGTCAAACGTTTTTATTTTAAACGCTCTTCAACTGTTGCGCTACTTTTACTCGCCTTGGCTATGCTAAGACTCAATGTTTTATTTGGTGCTTGTGAATGTGTGAAATAAAGGAAACATCGGTTTTACGTCATAAAGATAGCATCTAGACGATACAAATAAAATATAACAACATAGAGACAAACGTACTCTACATTCAATGTCATGTTTAAATACAATATGAAAATATCACTAAGTCTAATACATGTGTTATTGAAAGAAATAAATGGTACACACTATGCAATAATGACAATATTAATGATACATATAATGGTATAACAAAGTATTCTAACAGCGATGAGACAAACGTGTTTTTTTTAAATTTGTAAATACTGTAAACCAACTTGTTTCTGCGAATACTTTATTTCGAGTGCAGCCCTCTTTACAGGACTTAGCGGAGATTTATTTTCAAAATTTTTGTATCGTCTGTGTATAATTGAAGATCAAAGTTTTACATGTACAAGACGATTTACGTTCGTTTTATTTGTCTACTCGCGAAAATTGCAAACATACAAATATAAGTTGGTTTACAATATATTATCTAGAATCACTTCCATACTACGTTGGTCAAACTTATCTCTGACTTTGCTTACAGAAAGTCGATATATTTGATTAACAGTTATAACTATGAAGACAGTTTTAGTCTTTGGCTACTTCGAACGCTTACGATTTATTTAGGAAAGCCCTTATTTCATATTTCTTTGGCGTCTCCTTCTTCATATCCTTTAAGATTGTAGAATCAGTGTTACTATCTGCAATTAAAAAAAAGTGTTATTATACAGAATGGTGAAATTTCAAGTGAAGGGAACCTAAGTCTAGTACCGGTACTGAAGGAGCAACAATCTATGTCGAGTCATTTATCTTAAATTATTATTGATAAAATTAATATGATTGAAAGTATTTAGACAAATTATTCAATAGACCCTTGTTTAAACGCGAAACTATCTATTTCGGAATAAAACATTAGATTACAAATTATCTCTGATATCAACAAGACGAAAATTTCATGTTTGTAAATCATATACACAATAAAAAGAAAGACGAAAGATACCAGAGGGAAAGTCAAACTCATAGATCGAAAATAAACTGACAGCGTCATGGCCAAAAATAAAAAGACAAAAAGACAAATAATAGTACAAAAGACACAACTTAAGACTAAGCAACACGAACCCCACCAAAAACTGGGGGTGATCTCAGGTGCTCCGGAAGGGTATGAAGATCCTGCTCCACATTCAAGCATTCAAATCATTTCGTTTTTATATAAATATGTTAAAAATGAAAGTTCAAAGACTATGATTGATGTTAATTATAGAATACCGTTATACATACGTTGGTTGCATTTAATGGCAAAGCCATGCAAAGTTCATAGCAGTCGATTTACTGTCACATATATATCATTTAACTAATAACATATAATCTTACAAATCTATCAGTAGATCAATGTTTACATGAGAAGGACAAAATATTTGATATTGATTTAACTGTTTTATGGCGTATGCAATGCTTTGGAAATAGACAGTTAAAACCAATTTGAGAGACTATCTCAAATGACAATATTTTTTGTTCTTTAAAATCTCGATAATGCGAATATTACTATTATTCAAAGTACAACAAGAGAAAAGACGCAGTATGGTGAAAATAGGAAAATCAAAATAACCGAACTGCTTGTTTAACATTATATAATAATAAAAAAAAAACACGGAAAAAAAGGATATTTCGAAAACAGGGTCAACATGTCCGAGCGGCTTCATTAACATAATATGTGTTGGTCACTACTGCTCAAGTACAAACAAAATCTGAAAAAAACAACCCTTAATAGGTTCATAAAAATTCCATCAACAAAGTTATGTCGGTGGTATTTATCAGACATTTAAGTAATTTAGATTAAAAGCCCATTTTAAGAAAGAAGTTTTACCTGCAGTAATTCCTTTATCGGGCTTTAATCCTTTCTATTATAACATTCCCGAGTATTTATATGTCCATTTCCAGTTTTAAACTGTACATTATTATCAAGAAAGCAGTACATTTACAGAATAAAAGCCCTAAACGAACTTTAAAAGTTTTCAAAAAGCCATATGTCAGTAGTAAATCATGTACAAAAAGCTTATATAATAATGCAAGGTTACACTAATGAACGCAACTTCATTACACATACCATAGTACGAGTTGTGCAATGTTTATGTATATTAAAGAGAATGCAACAAGAAAACATTGTTCTATAACAATTCAAATAGTCAACTTTACATTGTTTTGTTTGTTTAAAATCATAGCCTTTTATTAATTTATTTCAGAATGTTCTGTTTAAATTAATAATGATTTTTATTAATAGCTGTTTTTGTGTTAAAGTTCTTTAGATTATATATACAATTCTTATATGACGTGCTTCTTTCGCTTTGTGAACAAACCCATACTCTAAATCCAATAACATTTGTTTGCACATGCGTATATTGACTTCTTCAGAATAATGAATTTTGTCAAATTATCATGCACTTAATATATTTCCTTAACTTTAAAACACTTTCAAACTCTGAAATGGTGCACATGATGTTACTAATCCATTTATTTTGACTGTAATGTGTTGCATTCCGAAATTGACATATTTGACCTAGATACGAGAACCGTTCATACTGCCTGTTCAAACTCCTCCCTCTGAAAAATCACAGTGCCATCCGTTTACTTCTTTACAAACAAAAAAACGGGAGGTTCATGGAAGAGCCTACACAAACGCTTTCACACTTATACTTATCGGATATAGAAATTACCTTAATTGTCCTATTCAGAATCGAAATAATTGATGCAAGCTATACTTTATTGTAGTTAACCAGCATGTATGATAAATCCTAAGTTCATTTAAAGATTTTTGTTTTTATTGGTAAAAGTATTAATAAATCAAGAGTTAAATATCTGTTTAATTGCATCCAGTTTTTAGTTAATATCACAAAACACTTGTTGACCTGCATGGACCTGATACTTAAGAAATATTAACTTATGGTATGCGAACTTAATGACCAAACTACTGTGATTTAACAGTCGTTCATCAATGTTTAAAGTATAAATGTTTTTATTTATTTAAAGCAAAATCAATGTAAGCCTCGATACAATATTAAAAGATCTTACAATCTTTCATAATTTGTTCGTTCAAAGAATCAATCCGGTTATATGGATTGTATCTGAATTTGTTTCTCTCTAAAAACGAACATCGGCGTAAAATTCGTATACGATACATTTTTATTACATGTTATTACGTTTTGTCCAGATACAATCGAATTTCCTAATCTAGTCGTTGCATCTATTTAGAAAGTACAAAACTATTGAAGTAATTTTTGACAACAAAATACGTGACTTATTCATTTACCAGTAATACACAGATAACATTAACTGACATTTAAGGTGGTACCCAACACATTCACTAAAATTAATTTGGCTCGTTTAGTTTTCATAAGACTTTGACAAAATCTAAACATTTTGAACGAATTTGAAAATAAACAGCGTGCACACCATAAAAAGGGACGTGAAAAAAAAAACAGAAAACAAAGAATCGTGTCTAAAAATGTTGTATTAAGATTAATGTTTTGGAAAATCAAATACAAAAATGCAAAAATGAAACATCATGTCAATAACCCTTTTCTTCTTATGTTTTTGCCTATAAGAAATGTACTACGAAATATCTGTGTTCTCGGAAAACAATCCGCTAAATATTTATTAATAATCAATTAAGAATTAATTGATCCAAACTCCTTTATTTTTAATTAGTCATAATATCAATTATAAGTGTTGACAATCTACTTCGTTTTTTATTTTGGGCTTTTAACCTTAATTTATTCTAGAGTCTCTGATTTTTTTAGTAGACGAATCACGTATCTGGCGTTCAAAAAGAAAAGCCTGGTGTTTTTACAATATTATAATAGTTTATTTTTTTCATGTCCATGAATAAAGCAAGATGTACGAATTGACAATAACATATTTCAACATGCGTTTTAGAAGGAAAAAAATCGTATGTATAAACCCGTTTGTTAAATGTTGTATTAGTGTATTATCGTTTAATATATTTTTATTTACTATTTTATTGTATAAATGTAAATTTATTTAAGGAATGACTGTAATATTTTTTCTGTCTATGAAGAAATAACCTAAAAGAATTTGGTGCACACTGAATAACGCGCGTAGCGGGTTATTGTACAGTTTGCACCACATTTTTTATGTTATTTTGTATAGACAGAAAAAATATTAGTCATTTCTTATAATTTAATTCTAAATTCCATTTTAAACCGTAGAAAACAATGAAAAAACGTTGATTACGTCACGGTCACATAACTAAATTATATATATGGGCTGATAACAAAATAACGTCAGTCAATCAGAAGACGTGTTACATCCAAAATTAAATTATAAAGTGTTAAATTTTTAATTATACTTTTTTTCACTTTGAATAAGTAATAATTTTGAAAATCAATTTATACATTGCACATTAGAGTGTAAAAAAAACAAGTTAATCGCTGATTCATAAAAGTTATGGTTTGTTGGGGTTGTGAAAGGAAAGCATACATTTGAAATAAACAGTAACATATAAAGCAGATGGAATTATGATCATAATATAAACTGCATATTTGTATATACATTTCGATTTAAAGGGCTTGACCGTTAAATCGCGTTATCAGAGGAAGGCAAGTCTTTCGACAGTTCATGCACAGATCAATGTAACGCGCATGTCTTAATTCGATTACACGGCATATCAATTTTAACAGCTCTAGCATTCCTCACAATATTCTGAATAAGTAACTGAATATATCTAAGGTCAGATTGTTGATATTATTGTACGCATAATTAATGTAAATACTTCTCTTATTAATTTTTCAATTTCAACAGATTATTGATTGATTAATTCAATCGGTCACATTCAATTTTATAACTTTTACATTAGTGGACAATTTACTAAAGCAAGGATTTATATAAAGTATCCTTGACTAAAGTTATTATAATACGAGCGAATTTATTTTAATTTATGTTGGATTATATAATAAATGTTTGTTTCACATAGTTTTTAATTCCAGTAACATTAATATTTTTGTATCTTTATCGAGGTATTAAATAATGAAAACTAGATTCCAGGTATTTCTATTCCATTATCAGGTACGTTTACTATTATTTAATAATGGGGTTGCCTTGTGAGACATTAACACCATCAAATGCAATTAATTATGGTACCATTTATTGTTCTTTAGCGTGTTTAGGACAGCAGTAAATCGTAAATTATATTTCAAAGTTGAGCCTCCGTTAAAAGAAATTAGTTGATAAAACTTTTGATATGGCAGCTACAGTGATGTCTTTATAACCGATTGTTTTTCGGTCAGCCAAATAACGTTGCATATGTACAGAGACATATAATACAATATGTCTCTGATATATATTAATATTTATTTCAAATAATATTCATTCCTATTTCGTAGTAATGTCTGTATAACCGATTGGGTTTTTTTTCGGTTAATATATAAAATGCATTGCACACATTTTGATATTTATTTAGTGTATAAAATGTATATTATTTAATTATATTTGTTCATAATGACATTTATTGGAAGGTTAATGGTGCCTGAGTAGAAAATACGTTGAAAGAGGTGTCATAATTGGTGTAAAGAAAACTGCTTTAGCCACCTGTGATGTCAAAATAGCCAAAAGTACCCATTGACGAGTCACGAGTCAAGAGTCAGGAAAAGACTGGGTAACTATGTCATGTATGTGTACTCGAAATCACAATACGAGGGCCCACAAATTATTTGAAAAGGATTTATATTACGCATCTGAAACAGAAACTGAAAATTTGTTATGCAGGATTATTTCATTCATCAGCAGGACCATCTATGTGTATGTCAGTCAGAGAAGTGGCAGTATGCTTTATCTAAATACATCAATAAAACAGGTACATCTTTTATTCTTTAATTTTAATGTAGCTTATTCAGTACATGAAATTTTTAGCTTTAACAATGATTTGAGTAGTAACACTTCGAGCATTACAAAGAAAACGATTCTAAACGGCGAATACTATATAGATCCGCATTGCTTTTACTATGAAAGACCATGCCACGAATAAGAATAAGAATAAGATTGATTTATTTATAATTGGTTTCTTATCTATATATCTCATCCTGATTAGAAAACATTTCAACATCGATTTATTTTATAATTACACTGAGAAGGTATAGTCCCGCTAGTAATCTTATATTCAAAGCATTTTTAGTATGTATACATATCACGAACGATTTTTTACAATTATTCTAATTATATCATTCTCACTACAAGTATACCTTAATTTGTTTTATTTTCATCTGTCATCTTTATAAAAGAGAGAACCATTTCACTAATTTCAGAAACTAGTTCTGCACTATTTATATATAAATTTAAAAAAATAAAAGATAAAAAAAAAATGATATCTCGCAGCTATATAAAAATTCATCCACGGTACATTTTTATATTAGATATTTATTCAACAACCAATTTAAATTAGGCAAGAAAGCTCATCCAGTATATAAGCAAATAAGACTTGGAGCTAGCAGGGTTCAGGTCATAAGTTGGAAACGAGCTGTTTCGGTAAAAAAAAGCAATTTCACAGTCTTGTAATTGGGGACCAGTTGATTTAGATCTATGGCTATTATTCATGTACCATGATCACAACAAATCATTCATACCCTGTCCGTATTATGTATAAATAATGTGATCAAAACTATGGCTCTTGCACTAGGATAAAC
This sequence comes from Mytilus trossulus, assembly GCF_036588685.1. Taxonomy (NCBI): domain Eukaryota; kingdom Metazoa; phylum Mollusca; class Bivalvia; order Mytilida; family Mytilidae; genus Mytilus; species Mytilus trossulus. The sequence continues at coordinate 51,282,766 of NC_086380.1, forward strand.
CGTCATTACTCACATAGCTTTTTTGCGCACGTTTTAATCGTGCCCAGAAAAATAAAATGCTACATGTAATGGCCAAGATAATCAAAGGTTGATTTTCAAGATTGCTATAACTATCAAATATTTACATAAGCTGAAAATATTAATGCCATCTGTTTGCCGTTCAAGTAACGATTCTTTAATGTTTTTTCGGGGTTTGTTTTAACTAGCTTAATTGGATTTTTCATATGAGTGGAACTAGTAGCTATCAATCCACTTGCGCATTATCAACTTTAAAGTTCAAATGATATTAGTTTTACAGATAACAATGTTTCCATTAGTCTCAAGTTTTAGAAAATTGATCAGCAAGGCAAGATAGTTTTACTACTATACTTGAAAAAAGGCATCGTTGGTTTATGTCTGTTATATTTGTTTTTCGTAAACTGTTTTGTTATAAATTAGGCCGTTAGTTTTCTCAATTGAATTGTTTTATATTTTTCATGCTGGGGCCTCTAATAGCAGACTATACGGTGTGGGACTTTCTCATTGTTGAAGGCCGTAATGTTGCATATAATTGCTTACATTCATACCATATCTCTTTAAATTTATATTATAGCATTTTAGTTTAGTTGTTTTGTCAAAAAAAACAAAAAAACAAAAAAAAATATAATCTTTTAATTAACATTTATAACGAATAGAGAAGAAAAAGTAAACACTATTACGCAAGTTACGTTTACAAACTTTATTACCAGATGTGTAGATCTTTGATAAAATTATCGTCTGAAAATTGGTGATATAAATTTACAACCTAAGCGAGTTAATTGTCTGGGTTAATGGTTTTCTTAAATCTTATTTATATCATTACAGAGGTCAAGAAAAGTTCAAAAAAGTTAGGTTGTGAATTGATTTTATTGCTTTTGTGGTTTAGATTTAATAGTAGCGTATATCTCAGACTATAAAACTGCTAAAAGTTCGATTTTGTTATCTAAAAAAGAAACAACGCAATTGGGTTAAATACTGTGAACAGTTATACATTGAATTTTATGTATATTCGTATATTAGAGAATATTCGTTTTCGTAAGCAGTCATAAATGATTTGGGATAATAATTGTTGTCGAACGCCATACGCATGATATTAAATAAAACAAAAACACAAACAAAACAAAAAACAAAAACAAAATGTTACACTATACCAGTTTTAATACCTTATTGATGAGCGCCCTGAAGACTGCAAATATTCCATTGGCTATTTTAGAGTCAACTTTTTGGGGGTCTTATCTGCACCTCAGTTGAAAACGTTTTTGTCTTGGAAACATGATTCATTTACTAGTTTTAATTGGCTTTGAACTAGCTTTCAGTAATTGCGAGTACTCTTAGGTGGGTACTTAATGTCTTAAGTCTATTTGTTAGATGTGTATTGTATTTTGTGTCGATCTGATGAGTCAAATTTACTTCAACTTTGTTTTACGTTGCGTTGTTAACCACTGTCCCCGGTTACGGGAGGGCTTAGTTCTCACAAACTTGTTGTTTGTCGCAGTCTATTATACTTGTTTTACGTTTGAATTGATGTATACTTAAATATGGCCTCGTTTTCTTGTTTGAATTATTGCCGGGGACTTTTATTGCTATTATACTGTAAGGACTATGTTCAATTTTGAACGCTGTACGATGGCCTATAGCTGTTTACGCCCACGCCATTAAGTTTTAGGCGAATAGTTGCCTCATTGTCATTCATGTCAGATTTTCTAGTTTTTATATTTCCTGATGGTAAAAGTAGAATTCAGTCATTTGTAATATAAAAGGTATTAACCATATATCTGATTACCTACATAACAGCTCGCAAGTCAAATATCTTCATCTGTTATCATATCAATTTTAATTATTTTTCTATATTGTAAATTACCAATCTGGAGCTGATTATTGATTGATTGTCAATTTAAGATCTTTCATGTTTTCAAAAGCGTGCTTGGATAGTGGGTTTTTCAATCACCAAAATGACTTCGTTCCTGCTCGGAAGTTTGTAGTTACTTATGGTTGTGTTCTCTTATACATTTTCGTATCACAATTTGTTAGCAAGGTCAAAGTGTTATGAGGCACTTTAAGTAAAGAGATAAACTAATCGTATGCTCATTCGCGAAGGACCCCACAATATTAAGTAATCCACTCAAATGGACATGACATCGGACAAAGCGTTCTTTACGATGGGACTTAACTTATAAGCGATATTGATTTTCTCCAAGATTTGTTACCTTAGTTAAATTTGCTTGGTTCCAATAATACCAAGATTGCAATACAAGAACAAGAATCCAAATAAGTGATTGTACCAAACTACTGTGAGAAGGAATAGTTTATTTGTCAGATATTTAAAGTTATCTTATTTTATACATGTTACAATTTCAGTTATGCTATTATCAATTTTCACTTATCTATTATCCAGTTATTCTATTATCAATGTGCATCCATTTATTGTCCATCAAACGGCGAAGTAGGTCATTGGCTTCGGGAATCTGTTAGATAGTAGTTACTGCGGTCAGATTCTTGTTATTACAGAATATTATAATAAGAGTTATCTGTTATCTCGACTCTCAATGTATGGTACTGGTTGGCGGTAACAAGTTCCAAAACATTCTTTATGAAATGAATGTTTTTGAACTTGTTTAGTGGCGGACTTTATAGGCTGCACCAGTACCGATGAACTTGATTTATCACTGTATTATTATTTAATTTAGAACATTAATCCATGTAATCTTCATTTCCACCTCAAACGTAGTTTCTCATGTTGATTTTGGACATATGTTGCCAGTGTTCAATTCAGCACCCCATTATTTCAAAATTTCATTTCATTTTAGTTTTTATTTGAATTTTGAATGTTATTTATCTATTCTATTTGCATCTAATTTTCGGTCGCCCAAAGACCCTTTGTTTGTGAATTGGTAACCGACAGAAGCCATGATCTTACTTCGCCAATAAAATATATTTTGCCTTTAAAACGTCTTCTCTCTTATAATTCGATTTAAAGGGCTTGACCGTTAAATCGCGTTATCAGAGGAAAGCAAGATTTGCGACAGTTCATGCACAGGTCAATGTAACGCGCATGTCTTAATTCGATTACACGGCATATCAATTTGAACAGCTATAGCACTCCTCACAATATTCTGAATGCACGGTCTGCTAGGAAGTAACTGAATATATCTAAGGTCAGATTGTTGAGTTTATTGTACGCATAATTAATGTAAACCCACACATCCCTCCTCTTTTAGTTTTGCGAAACTGCTGTTTTATGTCTTATTTTACAGATGTCTGCTTGTCTCTTACCCAAACATAGAACTCCTGTCACGGTTTCTGGATTTACAACTCTTCGCCAGTCTATAAACACAATTAAACCACAGTACGACGTCCATCTGACGAGTGATAACGGATAAACAGTCATAGTGTACAGATGAATAATGTTATGGCAGTATTTTAGCAGAGTTCATCGGACTTTATAGGCTGCACCAGTACCGATGAACTTGATTTATCACTGTATTATTATTTAATTTAGAACATTAATCCATGTAATCTTCATTTCCACCTCAAACGTAGTTTCTCATGTTGATTTTGGACATATGTTGCCAGTGTTCAATTCAGCATTCCCATTATTTCAAAATTTCATTTCATTTTAGTTTTTATTTGAATTTTGAATTTTATTTATCAATTTTATTTGCATCTAATTTTCGGTTGCCCAAAGACCCTTTGTTTGTGGGTTGGTATCCGACAGAAGCCATGATCTTACTTCGCCAATAAAATATATTTTGACTTTAATAACGTCTTCTCTCTTATAATTAAAAATAACTCTGCTTCCTCGATTGAGTCACCATTGTTTTATCTTGAGTATAATATACTTGCCTTCCAGGTTTACCTTATATAATAATAAAGTACGAGTACCATTAATTTTTATAATCATGGAAAATAAATGCACATTGCATTGGTTTTAATGATTATTCATGATTTTTTTATGTGATTATCTATCAAATCACGTAAATTTTAAATCATGTTGGAAGGTTTCTTAAAAAAACAAATCATACATTTTTGTAAAATCTATATACCCCACTCTCAAATTCAAAATACGTGAATATTTTGCTTAAAATAAAACAAAATTAAGATAAATGAATTAAATCCTTTCAATGTTTTCATTCACAACATGTGTGATGACAACAAAGCACTAGTTGCATTTTGCTCTCTGCTATCGACAAAAGATTAATCAATAATCACCGTGTGTGTTACATATTGTTTTGTGTTAGAATAAACTTATTTCAGATCCAGATAGGTGTTCTGTGTTTTTTTTCATAAAAGCTGTCAATTGAACAAATTATTAACCAATATTCTGTTTAGCCAGTGAAAAAAAATCATCTTTAAATACCATATAAATATGTGCAGCAACCACTTTACAAAGCACGAACACCGTATACAAGGACAATGCAATTTATCTACTTCAGTATAGCTCCTGTATATATGATATGATCTGTTAACTCACATTGGTTTTATGAATTTAATGTGAACTGTATAGGCTCAAATTTGAATATACAAACTTGATATCGGTTCTTCACAGAAAATCACAAATCAAAAAACAAGACAACATTAAAAATTATACAATAAAGCCAATACAAATTAACAGCATCTATATTAATAATAAAAAACTTATTTTTTGTTGTCCAAAGGTGATTGTATTCTACGTTTTTTGCACATTTAACATAATCATACATTTTTTAATGCAATCGTATAAAAACACGGCGGTATGATAATTAATTGAATCGATGTAAAATTATTCCAAAGTATGATGCCTAGGACCTTTATATTACAGTTAAACTGTAAGTTAAGTTTGATGGCTCTCATAATGATATTCATAAGCGGGTAGCACCTATTATTTTTTTTTCAATAAAAATATGTAGACTGAAATACTCACTATCAAATAAACAAGTACAAACTGGAGAAAAGAAGTCACATGTAAATGTAGTATTGCTATAATATTGTAACTACATATAATGCCATTTAAAAAAAATACACACATCAAAGCAAAAGTTATTCAAATTAATTCATTAGCGATATACAAGTTCAAATAATGGTATTAAATTGTCTTACCATTGAAGGAAAGTATTTGTATTCAGCGCATATATAAATAGAATACCAAAATACAGAAGAAAAAATAAAAATATTGACCTACCTTTTGAATCAAATCTGTCATTTGTACCAGAAGACTACAAAAAGACATATAATTCTAATAACATCTATAAAATATACCGCAGGGATATTACAAAAATTTCACGAGAGGAAGAAATCAATATTAGCAGTATGTGATTAAAAATTAACCGAAGAAACGACTAGCTACAGTATAAAAACCATTCAAAGAAATATGAACACTCTACACATTTTTTTCAAAAATTTAAACCAGTCGTGAGGCTTACAAATTAGGCAACTGGTTACAAACGAAAATAAAACTCCACAAACACTTCAAGGTTAACCAGAAATAAAGCAACACGAATCCCGAAAAAAACCTTTGGTGATTGCAGGTTCATTGGAATACGCAAATCCTACTACACATGAGGCACCCATCGCGTGAATGTCATGAACTTTTTAATTGGGTTTATAATCTATTTTGACCGTTTTTATCTTTTGTCTTCACTTTTTCATCAGACAAATTCTGAAACCGATAAATTGAGATTTATTAAGTTCTGTATCTTGAAAGATAATTGCACTGAAAAAAAAACTTGCAACAGCCTAAAACTAATTTCATCTCATGTTTGGTTGTCAGTATTTGCGCTATAGGTTAATCTGAATCTAATGATTACTTTGAACTTTGGTCTGAAGTGTCCCTTAAAAGTTTTGCCTCAGAAAATGTGTTGTTCTGACCAATATTGATAAGACAAGTTCATACTACCGCATATATTTTATATTTGAACACATGAATCAAATTTGATTCTCATTAGACAAAACAAAAATTCAGTCAAGTCGATTGAAGTAATCATTTGAACATAAATCATGGTTTAAGCAATAATTATATTTCTACGTTAGGAATAATTGAGATTGGTATAACAATATTCGATAGTAAAGTTAAAACAAACCTTTGGTTTGCTGCTGAAGTTAGACATAGATTTTGCTCTGCGTCTGTGCATTGTTTTTCTAAATCCTTCTTGTACCTAAAATCGAAATAATATTTATCAATTATAACGAATATAACTTTAAAATCGATGCAATTCGAGGTAAGTAATATATAAGCATATACTGTTTATTAATGATAAATCAAAATCCTTGGAAATTGCATAATTTATAAATTATTTTGATCCTACAACTTAAATTTCTATTAGCGAAGGTGATTGATTGATTGTTAGTATTTAAATGGTCTTGCTGTAATGGCGACTAGTATGAAATTTGTAGAAGAAGCTTGAGTATTTCGGAGCATATCACAGACCAATGTTAAAGTAAACTCTATAAACTTTATAAATAATGTTTTCGTAATACAATATTGCAATATTGTTATTAAAGTATTACTAAAAATGTATTTTCTTACACTTCATTTTCAGTTTGTAAATTTGTGACAAAAATATTCAACGAAGGTAATAACAGACGATTGGCAAATGATATAAGAAAACGGCGGTGTAGTATGAGTGTCAATAAGACAACTATCCACAAAAGTTCAAATGAAGTGGACAGTAAACGTAAGGTAAAAAAAGTTGTCTTTCTTTTTGCAGAGAATTCGTTAGATTAAACTGTGATTTGTAGGTTTATATTTATACATTTCAACAACATATTATTGTACATATGATGCATCAGATATTCTCTTTTACTCAGTTCTAGACTTTCATATTTGTTACTGGTTTGCATCCCTTGTCAGATATTTTGTTCAATTAAGTTTGGTCAACTCAACATACTAGTATAATTTTCTGTTTTAAAATCATGCACGTCTTGCACATTTTGATACAAAGGTAAGTACTAATATCAAAATGCTGACCCATTTTACAATACATTACATAATACTTAACCTACCTTTTTACTTAAAACTGTATGAAAAATAAATACAAATAATCCCTGCAAAAGAGTATAAAGACAATGAGTAAAACAATGATTAACCGAATGCTTACTGTTGATAATGCATCTCTAAATTAGGAACTATGGTGATAAGCAAAATACTTAATATAAAATCAAAGTTGTTTTTGTAGATGTGGAAAAAAGTTTTGGATGCTTTCTTTGGACGACCTGAAACGAAGAGACCAACGTTCATCATATTTCAACACCAAATACCAACAATTATTGATTTGCGTAAAATACATCTTAATAGTTATCAAAGGCACCAGGATTATAATTTAGTACGCCAGACGCGCGTTTCGTCTACATAAGACGCATCAGTAACGCTCATATCACAATATTTATAAAGCCAAACAAGTACAACGTTGAAGAGCATTGAGGATCCAAAATTCCAAGAAGTTGTCTTAAGACTTTTCTATATGTCATTATCATACCTCAGTATGTATTCCTTAATCCAATTATAGACAAACAAATGTAATAGTTCTGCAAAATTGGTTGAGTACTACTATTCAGTTAATCATGTTAATAGTTTCAAAAATAGTTTACATTATATGAGTTATTTTCTGGAAGCAAACATATTTTCGTACTAACTGTGTAGTTTAAATTGACGTGTTACCCGAGTTTGTCAAATGAGGGTTTATACTGAAATTTGCAATGTGTGGAGTCAAGTTGTATCGACGACATTAAAGAAAATAGCTTTGCGTAAGTTTTACGTCCACTTCACATAAAAAACTAAAGTACTTCATTTGAAACAGTTAACTTGTAAAAGCTGGTGTATAAAAATGTCATATATGGTCACGAAATATAAAAGTTTCTTTCTGTTGATAAATCACGTTTTAACTGGCTATTCGGGATACAGTTGCTGACTTCGCGGACAATAATTTTGCTAATGTCATTAAGGCCAGTTATTAAGTGCATAATATCACATTACGATACATATATTACAAATATTGTAACTGATATTGGTTATATTTTATAATATTTAATCCACCATTTTCTACATAAGAAAATACCTGTATAACCAAGTCAGGAATATGACATTTATTATCCTTTCGTTTGATGTGTTTGAGCTTCTGATGTTTGCCATTTGATAAGGAACTTTCCTTTTTGAATTTTTCCTCAGAGTTCAGTATTTTTGTGCTTTTACTTTTTATTTAAGTATTGAATGCTTCTTCTTGTAACTTCATTGGGGGTGTAAAAGCGTTGATCGAAGTACATTTTGTATGAAGCGCGGAGGCGCTTCATTCTAAAAATGTGCACACGGTCAATGCTTTTACAAAAAGAAGCATTCAATACTTGAATTTACATTTTTTAGCTAGAATCATGTAAATACGTATTTTATCATTTTTTTATTTATTACACATGTGCACTTTTCTGTGGGACCTCTTGTTATCATGAATGATAAGTTTTGTTGTGTAATGCAATTGCTTAAGGAATAACAAGTGATGTGCAGTTAGCCAATCAGAATAACGTATTATAATGAAACATACATCTTATGTAATTATATTAATATGTACCTGACAGGAAGTGGTTATACCAAATAGATATTGAAAGATGATCGTATCGTCATTAAATGCCAGAATTCCAAATAACCATGATAGTCCTAACACTGGTAATAGTGTCACCATACATTTAATACCATGTCTAACATAAAAAAAAATGTATTGTAACTTATCATATACTAAGACTAAATAACATATGATTCGTACTGTATGATAATAGCATTAAATTAAACGTAAATTCCATATTTTTCGAATTGGTGCTTATAGTGCGGTGACAGAAGTGTAAAAAGTCGTCTAGATCGCGAGTTTAATCTCCCCAAATAACACACGGCTAAAAATGGTCTTAACTTAAAGACAAATATGTCTTCTTTCGTTTTTGCCCTGTCGTCAGAATGTCGTACGGTCACATTTTTCAAAAAAGTCGTTTTAATGACTAGAAGTATATTGGAGAGTTTCAACCCCCCTTTTTCAAAATGAACAATTGTGTCTGTTTGTCTACATTTAATTGAAATAGTTTTTCCTGAAGCTATATTTATATGTCAAAATATTCTATTCAGTACTTTATTTTCTTCTAATCTATAAAATTTGCGAAGTTTGACTGTTTACAATTGTGGTAATTTTAATTGCAAATTTGGACACAAACTTTAGTTTCTTCTTCATAATAGTAATAAAGATTATCCCATTATATTTTAAGCATATAGTATTTCATAAAACTAATAAGTGATCAGAATTTCGTAACCAAAATATGAAAAAAACCTTAAGAAATCAATGGAAAAAGAATGAGTAAAAAACTTTAATTTCAACACGGAACTCAATCACTTGCCTTCCGTCACATTTTGTGTATTAGGCAATAACTTGCTCTCAACTGATATATGAAATTACTACCTTTTTCGCTATCATATACACACATCTTTATCAAAGTGCACTGATATATGCCACATACGTTGTTTGTATATGTTTATATTCTATGATTTTTTCTTATAAAACATTAAAAAAAGTGTTATTGTAAAATCAAAATAATTGACGGATAGTTTCAGTAAATATTCCGTGATATGTCAAGTCCGTTGCAACTTGCTCCATTAAGTCCAAAGAAAAGACAAAATTCGTTAAATTTTATGCAGTGCTAAAATAATATGCCTCTCCCCCCAAAAAAAAAATCGACTGAAATTTTGAGTTAATTTACCAGTATAGAGAAGTCGATTTTTGTATCTGCATTGGATAAAAGATTGGATGAGGTGAACATGTTAATTTGAAGAACTCCGTGAAGGCAGATTATCATCGTTCGTGCTACAAAAGTTACACTAGTAAACATATGTGTTCCCCTTTTTAGAGCAAAGAAGCTTCTTATCTCTGATATTCAATGACTACATACAATTATCAGTTGTCCCTTAGTTTCGGGTATTTGTAGGCGTTCTAGAAAGCAGTCGTTTAACTGGAGCGCTTTTATTTTGTTGGAATAAAACATTTTCAAAAGATCAAAAACTACTCAAGTTTGAATCAGGTGAGCGTATTAAGAATGTTTTATCCGTGTCAGACAAAGTTAAAGTTGAAATAGTTTCCCGTCCATCTTTTAAACTTCAAGCACTCTGTCTTTTTGTTTGCATTGCAAATAAATAGCTGAAAAAAAGACAAGAAAATCCAAACCCATGGAAGCAGATATCGCAGATCACGATACTGCTTTTACTAATTTTATTTTGGCTATTGATAATAATTTAATGGTTATTCCGTTACTTGATAAATATCATAGATCTTTCCTTCCGGCTGATTCTAATATAAAATATTCTACTTATAAAATGCAGTCGAAACTCATTGATTTCTATAGAAATACAGCTGTCAAACAACTTCAACAAGTTCAAGGCAAATATAACATAATATAGTCAGTAGCAAAATAACTGTTTGAGATGCCATATCAGTTGTTAGTCAATTGAAAACTGACCTCAAAATCGCAATTTCAACTGTAATAGATACAAATAACGGACAGATATTTCATTCCGCTGCAAGTAAATTTAGAAAAGACATCGAAACTCTACAGAAGAATACCCAACTTCGGATGAATTGTTTCTTCCTTCTTCCATTCAGTCAATGCCTTCGTATTTATTGCAACTCATTTTACGATTACTCGATAAAACTGCATACAGCCAAGACTTTTCTCAGGAAATGGCACCAGAAAAATTGCATAAATGCTAATCAATTGTTGAGTCAATCGTTTGTGTGGCCATTTTCTTTTTACTCCTTTTCATTTAAAATTGGCTTGACAAATGTACCATGAGTTAAGTTCAAAACACCCTGTTCAAACTTTGAATGCCAATGGATTTTATGCTTCTTAAACTGAAGTGCGACGTTATCTAATGTGTTGCCAAAAATGAAATTGAGCGAATTCAAGATAGTGTGTATGTCTCGTATAATGTTTCCCCAGCATCTTTAATTTGCAGACAAGCATATGGTTGTCATCACACCTTCCTAAACCCCCCTTTTAGATATCTGTTCAATCTTGGATGAATTGAAAGAATTGGTTTGAGGCTGGTGGTTTTTTTTAGGAACAAATGTCTTCGGACTTCCTACAATACGTTGTAAAGAAAAACTCAAAATAATGTGTTTGCTTTGAGCAGAACCTTTCAAGTGCGGACCTGTGGTCATGAGTAAAATGTATAGAAATATTAAAAAATGTCTTGTGACGGCTGATGACAATGAAAAAGATTGATATAAAGGTTGATTTGGTAGCTTGTTGCACTGGTACACACGGTCCCAGCCCCCAGGTTAGGGGAGTGTTGGCGCGCCCGTAAAACAGTTAAACCCCGCCACATTCTGTATGTGTCTGTTTCAAGTCACGAGACGGTAATGCAGTGTTTGTCGTTTGTTTCTATATATAATATTTGTTTGTTTCTTATCTATTTTGAACTTTAATCAGGCCGTTAGAATTTTCGTTTGTTTTACATTATTCATTTCGGGAATTGAAGACTATGCAGTATAACTTTTACTCATTTTTGAAGCCCGTACGGGACCTATAATTGTTAATTTATGTCTCATTTGAAGAGTTGGCTCAGTTGCAATCATATCACATTTCTTTTTCTCATATGGAATACTTTTGAAGTTTCTGGTACGCTGCAAGGGCCAAAAGGGGGAATATAGGTACAAAAACTATAATGTAATAGATACTAATTAGAGTAAAATACATGTAACAACAGATAATACTATGGAAGCAGTAATCATTGTGAAAAAAAACCCAAAAGCAATGAGTAGTCTATAAAAAACCTGAAGTATCCGCAAATTCAATTTGAAGTCATATTTGACTGTAGGGTTCTATTGCTTTGGTTTCATACCTCACCCAATATGATAGTTTAAAAAATAATTTTAAAGTATTGTCTTGCATGACACTTAATTTTTTACCTGAAATCGATTTTTTTCATAAGGTTAAGGTGCTCAAAACATTTTATAAGTTGAAAACTTGATTTTTGAAGTTTTGTTTATTAAACGTCGTTTTAGTATTTTTTTTGATAATAAAATCTAAATGATTTAGGTGTATGTATAAAAATAAACACTACCAAAGCCAAAACAGTATCATTTGTATTTAGGTACAGTTTAGAAATAGAAAAAAATGTCAAAATTGAAACCCTCCTAAATTTTCACAGATTTGTACATATGACCTTTGACCTCAATTGTAAAATATGTGACCATATCAGGTCCTGACGACAGGCATATTATTATAGATCACGATTTCCTCTTTCCAACGATATGTTATATAGGTGTGTGTTCGGTGGGGAGATTAAATTCGAAAAAGTCTGCCTTCAGTCACCGCACTATTAGCGGGCTGATATGAAAAGTTTATCACATGCTTCGATTGTTATCTCATGCCTTTCCGTAACGTTATCACGTGGCATTCCGGTGATACTCGGCAAATTCCGGAAAATACACCTCAATGCTACGTTTTCAGTGGGAAACATTACTTTACAAAACAATTATTTAGATACTGGAAAGTATATTATGTAAAACAATTTAAAAAAAAAAACAAAAAAAAAACAAACAAACAAATTAATAAATAAAAGCTTTTTAAAAAGTTTCAAACACAATTTAGAAAATTACTTTAAGAATTTGACTTTTCGAAACAGTGTTCATTATGAATATTGTTGAATAACTTTTTTTTGTCGGTTTGTACATATTTAGATGTTTTTCCCTTCTGTTTGGGTACGATGTATACGGAAGAAAGATTTCATATCGAATGTACTAAATTTGGGGTCCGACATCCGTAAACTTTTCACTCTTTGAAGTTCTATTTTAGAACCACGTAAAAGAATCAATATTATACACCTATTGACTGGGTGTGAGGGTAATAGCAAGTTTGTTGTCCCTAAGATACCAACTATTGCTCGAGGCAAAGCCGAGAGCAATAGTTGATATGCGAAGGGACAACAAACTTGCTATTACCCGTAGAACCAGTTATTAGGTGTTTTATTATACTGAACAAAACAGCCTTTAAGTGTTCTTGTATATCAAATAACTATTTTTTTAAAAGTGTATATATATCATCTGAAAGAAAAGAAAAATGTCACATATTTTTCATACATGCACATGATGAACTATACTTATTTACAATTCGTTTTGTATTTAAAAATATTTCATTAATTTCAATCAATTTAGAAATACTTGTGTTAAACTTTCCGTGCTTATAATAAACTCTAGCTAAATTACGACAATTCAAACGCAAATTCAATTCACTTAAATACGGAGAGCGAACCCATATTATGAATAAGGTACTATATTTTAGATCTTTGAAAACACATTTCATTGAAGATTTTCTTTCTCTTTTATAATTGCTTCTTGTAAGAGAAATTACAATCAACACAAACAGATTCTACCGTTTACAATATAAAGGTGAGTTTTACGTTGTAAATCATACGTAACCAAGCAGAGTAGTCAATGACATCATTATCGTCCAATGTAAAATAAGCATGAAAAAGTACGGGAAAGATGATTATGGAAATATTAACCGAGGCAATAGTCTTTGAAACTATTGACTGGCAAATGGTTCTGTGGAATGAAATAGCACAACTATTTCATTACTTTTTATATAGAGAAAACATACTAAAGTATAATAAATGAATCTGTTATTTTTCTCCATTATTGAAGCATATGATAAAAAGATCAAAACATGTCATTTTTCATATCGCATGTATTATCAGCCCTCGGTCAATATCAGCCCAGAAGCCGCATGGCTCGAGGGCTGATATTGACCGAGGACTGATATTACCTGAGCTGATAATACATGCGATATGAAAAATGCCATGTAATAATCTGATATTATTGATTGAAGAAATGAGTATTCGATTATCTTAAGTTATGATTTTGTTCATCAAATACACTAGCACATGTTCATAAAATGATAAAAGACATATCAACAGTTAGATAGCTGTACAAAAAATAAGGTACATACATCTCCATAAACCTGAATGAGGATTTAAAGCAGCTTGACGAAAATGATAGTGATACAGCCACAATATGTTGCCAAAAACATAAAGAGGCAGTTATATTGTCTTCAAAGTCAAATGTTTAATAATTGAAATATCCCTAATCATGACAGGTTGCGAATTGATACAACAAACAATATTAAAGATTTGACATCCTCTCTTAGTTTGATAAAGTTCTAGAAAAACATATAATATAAAGAAAAAAATACTAAATGAAAGTTACAGCAGATAGATTATTGGTATCTAACCACATGCTTCGGTGTTCAATTAGTTTTGGAGTACCATATATTTATCTTCTTATGTTTAGTAGTTACAGAAAATATTGCTTCTAACTCACTTGCATTTGAAAAATACAAACCTGGCTTTTTTCTTCAATGTTTCATTCTGAATACCCTTTCTAGAATACACAGCTCTTAAAACTATTATAATAGTTCCTATATTCATCTACAAATAGTAAAACAGATATGATTTATAATAAGACTTATAACATTAATAACAACTACACACATCATTCGTCTTACACCAAGCTTCAACAGAGTGAGAAAAAAAAATTAGTTTGATTTCGATCGTCTCATATGTTAGTTATTACTTTCTTCGATTTTAGGTGGAAAATCAAATGTGAAGCTGCTAGACGAAATGTCTTCTATTTTCATGTGATTATCGCTGTAAACATCTACTCTTTGTAGCACAATGATTTTAGCTATCAATGATATGACGAATTTGAATATATCTAATCAGAAAGGAATAGCCTGATACAATAAAGGGCTGCGCTTTAGCGCATGATACGCCCGTTGCTCTTTTAACTTGTCTTTTGTGCTTTAAATGAGTTTATATGATCAACTAGAAATAGTGTGGGCCCTGTCAAATACACCCCCCCCCCCCCCAAATAATAAATAAAAATGCACAAAAAAGTTGCATAAAATTTTGTGAAAGTGTTAGTTATTGTCCCAAAATTGGAAAATCCCCCCTTTTTAAGCATAAAAATTCATGACAAGGAAATGTAAAATCTGAAATTCATAAAAATTGAAAGGGAGCTTACATCAATAGATATAAACAATTCACCAAAGTTTCATGGACATTGGTGAAAGCCTTTTTGAGTTATTGTCCGAAGTGTTAAAAATCCCCCTTTTTTATGTATAAAGCCCCATAAATCGAAAACTTAAAATCTGAAATTTATAAAAATTGAAAGGGAGCTTACATCAATAGATATTAACAGTTCACCAAAGTGTCATGGACATTGGTGAAAGCCTTTTTGAGTTATTGTCCGAAGTGTTGAAAATCTCCATGTTTTTATGAATAAAGCCAAATAAATCCAAAACTTAAAATCTGAAATTAAAAAAAAACGAAAGGGAGCTTACGTCAATAGATATGAACAATTCACTTAAGTTTCATGGACATTGGTGAAAGTGTTTTTGAGTTATTGTCCGAAGTGTTGACGACGGACGGACGGACGGACGGACAACGGTATACCATAATACGTCCCGTCTAAAAGAGGGGCGTATAAAAATGTAAGGCTTTTTTATTATGGAATGTATATCAGATCAAACAAAAACCTGACCAAATGAGAGTCGATATTTTTATATAATTAAATCTGCAAACATCGAATTGTTCTAATTTTTTTAATCAATATAAACTTTCCAAATGTAGAATGATACATACACTAAAATAGTTATTCGTTAAAATAAAAAAAAACTTAATAATACGACTCACTTGTTTGTTTTCTTTTTCTTGTAGTTTTAATCTTGTGGTATTTTTTGTTTAGGTTAATATATTCAAACTATTATAAATTGTTAAAATTTACCAGTATAATTAGTAAAGCAGGTCCAACAAAAGACATAAATACAAAATTACTCGTATTTAGCCAGCAACTGAAAAAGAAGAAAAAGGACAAGTTTTTACGATATCAATTGTCTTCTCAAGAAAGGTAGTATTGTTGTACTTGTTTGGCTTTATAAATATTTTGATATGAGCGTCACTGATGAGTCTTATGTAGACGAAACGCGCGTCTGGCGTACTAAATTATAATCCTGGTACCTTTGATAACTATTAAAGTTATATATGTAAGTGTTACTTGTTGATGAAAGTTTACGATATTATGTATCATCATTTGTCGTACTGCGTTTGGTTTATTCTGTTTTCCTGATGTCCCCTGGATTTTAAGTTTCTATTCTCCATTGATAAAATAATATATTTGACGAAAAAATGCATGTAATAAATCACGTCAATGCATAATTACTGACTATACTGAGCTAAAACAGTCAAAATCTGAGACAGGCATTATACGTTTGGCTAGTCTTCACCTTTTTATAAGTACGAAAAGACCACTAATTATGTATATGAGTGTATTTACGAAAAGATACATTGGTACAATGACAGATACCAAATCCAATAGTTATGCAACACTATAACAGACACAGTAGAAAAATAAAGACAGTAGTCAAGAAAAACTCATATTTAATTAAAGAAAACAAAAGGCTTTTGAGGTAAATATCTCTCCTTTTCACACATTATGATGAATCAATTTTGAACCGTAACGCTATTAGAATGCAGCAAACTTATTTTTATGTAGGCTCTCGAGCGTATTGTATACATGATATGGAATAGAAAATTGATATTAAATTTACAACTTAAAATGTGGTCAAGCAAACTTTTACCAGAAGTCCTAACTGTTGAAACAAAATTGTTTACCTAATTTATTGTTCGCTTACATTTATTTTTGCACTACTATAATAAAATAGTTTTTAAAATTTGAATTCAACAAATCAGCATCAAGTGAACTGTGAATCAAGAAAATGTTACTAATGAATAGATAATATCAATGCAAAGTAAAACTATATATTTTCTGGAATTCAAGAACATTAGATAAGTCAAAAGCTAGCAAAGAAAAATAATATATCTTTGCTCAAGAAGAAGATTTTTAAATATTCTTCTGATCTATTCAAAGTAATACATACTATTTTTCGGAATGATATCCTTTTAGTCTGGTTATTCCAAGGGTTATTCCTACGATCAATAACGGAACAACTGAAAAAAAGCTTGAATGAAACATAGTCATATAAATATCAATCTCCGGCGCAGAGATCACATATCCGTTCCGTTCAATACTTTGTAACACTACACTCATATTAAGATCAGTATTGCGGAGCATGTATGGAACGGATATGAACTTTGCGCCGGAGATTGTATAAATATATACATAGAAAAATGTACTGTAAAATGAAATATAAGTAAGAATATTCAGATTTACTCCTTGAATTACGATATTTTATTTCCATTTGAACTAAGGAACAAGAAGGCTTCAAATCGTACTTGGTAAATTAAATCTTTGTTATGAGCAGCTTTCGAAAAAATTATTTTAAGAAACTATTCAAAACTATGATAACACAATAATGACTGCTGTACCCCTATTTTTGACATTTTTACTCTTTGAGTATGTTTGTTTTGTTCATACATCGTTGACAATGTAATGGAATTTGATGCGACTGTCATACAAGTGAGAGGTTTAGCTAGCTATAAAACCAGGTTCAATCCACAATTTTCTACTTTAGAAAATGCCTGTACCAAGTCAGGAATATGACAGTTGTTATCCATTCGTTTGATGTGTTTGGACTTTTGATTTTGTCTTTTGATTTTGGATTTTCCTTTTGAATTTTCCTCGGAGTTCGGTATTTTTGTGTTTTTACTTTTCATTCTTTCTATGCAGTTGAGAGCTATACAGAGGACGTATTTTTCATAATTCCTAGAGCAATTTCAAGAAAATACGAGCAACATCAAAGACAAAAACAGGTTATAAATTTCATGCATCCGAAGCACTTTTCGGGATCGCTCAAAGCAAATTTCAAATGGAAACTATTCATAAAAATATTAAAGATTAGAATGTGGTATGATTGCCAATAAGACAACTCTCCATAACAGCAGGTCATGTGCACATGCAACTTCAATATGAGTACAATATGTTTGTGCACTCTTAAGCTATTGTTTCAACACTGTTGGAGAAGTTAAACACGGAGACCCTCTTTTGTAAAAGAGGGACGAAAAATACCAAAGGGACAGTCAAACTCATTAATATAAAATAAACTGACAACGCCATATATGTTGTTGAAATATGACTTTATTACAAAGTTTGAAAAATAAGAAAAAAAATAGATACACAACTTCACCATATATGCAATCTTCCTGTTAAGTTTTGAAGATCTCAGCTAAAAACAGTATGAGGAGATGATGATGATTATACAAATTTGGTTCCAACTTTTAACAGCATGCCCACTCATCAGTACACAACACCATGCTATGAGCCGATTTTTGATCACGTCCTACTAGTCATAAAAGATGGGTTTATTTAATTACATAAACAGGAATAAACTCACTAGTCTCTTCAACTTACCCCAAGCCACTGCTATATATTGAGGAAGTCTCGATTTTGTCTTGAACACATATATGACAGATCTAGCGACAATTATTCCATTACATAACATAAGGAAGAATACAACCAAAAACACGTAATGTAGAACACCTGTTATTATAATACAAGCAATCTGAAAAATAAAGGTTTTTATAAAAACAAACCTTAAGATAGTCTGCAGTAGAAACCTTATGAATAAATAGGCAAACTAAAAGTTGTAATTCAATTAGATGTATTGGCACCTAATTGTTCCTAAAACCCTCGCAAAACCAAACAGATATTATATGTTTTCAATTTGCAATAGTGATATTGCGCTGCAGGTTCAATTTTCATCTGAACAATCCTAATTCTCATGACAAGATAGTCTCGATATGTCCATAAAAGAGGTGATCATCGATGGTTGTATTTACTGTCTTGATAAGATTACATTATGGTTCAGTTCTAATATGGAACAAATTGATCATATTAAAAATCATGACGTGGCGATATTTAAATCAATATATCACATAAAGTATGAAAAAGGTATGAAAATTCTATTAACAAGATCCTAAGAACATAATTGGATTGTCCAAACGTTTCGTTCTACATGTTGCTTTTTATGTATTTTGCTTTTTTTGGGGGGGTTAAACATATATCTTAAAGTACTCCGTCAACATAGCTTTGTAGTATCTTTTTCCTTGGAGTTCGACATTTTATCATTTCATACTCTTAGTAAACATTTACAACGAATGGTGTATCAAATTGAACTAGCCATCAGGAATGATACAATACTCACATCATTTTCCGTTTCCTCTGTAGCACTTAGGAAGACGGAATATCCAATTATTAAAACGATGCACATATGCATTAAAATCACAGCCCATTCGTGTTTGACGAATCTGTAAAAGGTAATTAATGAGTTCAACGATCGAAATATAACTATTTGAAGAAAGATATTTAGTAAGCGTACACGAGGAGACCAAGTGCCGAAAAGTAAGCTGCAAAAGACATAACAAAAATATTAAAAAGCACTACGTCGTGTGCTAGACCGCAGGTAAGTCAATTACATTCTAGAGCTTTGAAACCAAATCAAGATATAGAACTTTCATACAATAAGGATTTGGAAGTTTTCCTTGAAAAATATATATTTTATAGAGTGGAACATATACCATTGCATCAGTAAAACTAATGACTTCTATACAAGTTGTTGCCAAGGTTTGTGGATGTGCAGAGTGTAGGACATCCAACACAATGTTAAGCGTCACTTTGTCTTCGTATTTCTATATCCAATCAACGTCTAATGTTACTTACTCAATTCATGAACTTTTATCATAGTGTATGCATCAATGAGAGAAAAAGCAAAGTTAAAAATTAAAGTTAAAACCTGAATTCCTAACAACAAAAACACAGGCATTATGCAACTTAAGCCATGACTATTAATAAATAGGTTCATTAATCTTCCCAAAAGATTGAGAGCACATTAGATCGGACATGGAGTCATCAACAACAGTCATTAGTCTGTACGGTTTGTTAAACTCTAACAATTTGAGAAGGGTGAACATTTTAGGATTTAATAGGTAGATTGAAGCACACGTTATTTGGGTAACATTGTCCATATCACTAACCCATGATTTTGAAAATAGTGTTTGTCGTCGTATCATGCGTATTGTGTTGACAAATATATACCTTATTAAGGTCATGCAGACATCTTACCTCCAAAATACAGCGTAAATAATAAGAGTAAGAAAACATCCTAATATTGATAGTCCACACCCAACAAACGTAATAATTTCTAAGGCTTTCTTGTTAGCATCTGACTGAAAAATAAAATAAACAAAATTACATTTTAAATTTTACTTCAATTGATATTTAGAGAATTATCAATTAATCTGCAATATCTAAGGGTAAGACAACAGATCTTTTTTAATCTGCTATCGTTTACCGGCTGTAATTCATCAGAAGATTTTAATTGGAAAACAAAACAGATGTCACTTATTGGAGTGGGATCTACATGAGTTTATCTCCTGGTCTAATTTACAAAATAGTTAATTTGATGCAAATTTGATATGTGTCATACAAATTTAAGCTGTATACTCTTTTATTTAGATTTTTTTTCTATATGATTAAAATAAATAATCACTTACTTTCCACAAGATTGAAAGTTCTTTGCACTGTTATATATGTTTAAAATGGTAACATTTTAACAAAGAACGTAGTACTAAATGTTGACGATGCTGTTTTAACTAGATGATAAACTGCAATTCTGTGTTTTTACATTTTGGATCTGTTTTTATTTTTGAACTTACAATTTCAACATCACTAGGGCTCATCAATATTGCAAAATTAGTTAAATGATTGCATGTGCATGTAGACACTTTGGAGTCGCTCATTTTCAAATAGCATCCATCGTAAGTCCAACTTCTAGAACTGAGTAAAAAAATGATTAAATATCATAAAGAGATTATTGTAGAAAGCAAAGATTAGAAATGAGAAATGACTGTCATTGAAAAAGATTTGTTCTTTGATTTACTTTAAAAATATAAAAAAAGAGTTAACAACTACCAATGAATTACTTATCCATATTAACAACTTTAAAATACAAAACCGTACCCTTAGTAAGCATATTTTTCTCAAATCACTAAACGATAATATGTCTTACAACTCTACAATATTTCTCATTTCTAGTTTGACTAATTATCAAATTTTATAAAAATGGACACGAACCTTGACCTTGTACTTTCCCTTTAGACCTAGTTCAAGATATGTTATCCCGGTGTCAATTACAGATAACTCAACGGTTTATTTGGTGGGGTTGGATGACCTTTAGTTTTTAAAACATACGCGTTCGTTTGGGTTTATATTTCTTGGTGGACAGTTGTCCCATTTGCTATCATATCAAAATTCAATATTGCCATCATACCCAACTCTTTACCATCCCACTGCAATAAAACAAATACTCTACTCGAATTATTTATCAGTTATACCTTTTATATAAAGATTAGTAAATACCTGAAGTTCCAATATCCACAAGATATCTTTGGATCTATGAATTTCACCTAGAGTTTAGAAAACAAAACTTTCGATTAAAACAAAAAATAGAAAAGATATGTTAATTTAGCTAAGATTGAAAGCATTAAATGATTTGAAACAATTATTTTTGATTATTTTGTAATTAATTATCACAAATTTATCCATTTAAGCCTCGTCTGCTTTTTGCTTCATAAATTTAATTATCTCATGCATTAAAACTTTCATGTCTTTTTATTTCGAGCGAACCCTAGGCAGTTGTTCAAAAAACACATGTTAGGCATTTTGTAATTCAAATTGTGTTTTGTATATTTTGTACTCTGCAGTCGGATAATATAGATTTACATAAGCTACAAATACTATATGAATTGCCTATTACGAATTTATGTGAATATATTTGTACTTGAATGTTAAAAAAAGAAGCTCAATACATACCTTTTTATTTTGTTCAAATGTAATTGATATATTTTCTGCTAAATTGTGGATAGTTTGGTCAAATGAAACGGACATCACATCAGAGCCAACTGATCTAAAAATATTTGTTATTATAAATAATAAGCTGACCAATACACCTCAAACTAGCATAAGAACTGGGCTGTTCAGTATCAGTTTGAAGGTAAATAATTCTATTCAATTGATTGCTAGTAAAACCATATAGTTTAAATTATAAGAAATGTTCTCTTGTCATTTTAAGCATCAACATCTAATACGTTTTCCTGGTGATTGTTAGTTCAAACAATTGTTTGCTTGTTTAAGAAACAAATAGGATTACTAACAAATGGCATTTAAGTAACTTTTAAACTTTCTATATATAATATACCATAAAGTTTTATAAATCGTTCAAACTAAAATTTTGTGTATAAACTCTCCGAAATGCTACAAACTTACATCAAGTGAAGTGTGAAATTTTGTCATGAGTATATTAGTTATAGTAAACCAAAAACGACTATAATGCCTACCTATTTGTCGTTGTTGGAAGGATGCCCGACAATGTTTTATACATTGCTGCTGTGTAAAACTTATCTGAAAGAATACAAGTTATATAAATGTATATATTTATTTTACAGAAAAGATCATATTTACGTTTCAACAATGTGACCATAAGGTTTGAAGTCTACCAATCATATTTGTCTTTCAAATAAGTAAGTAATAAAATGTTTCATTGATAAACTGAATATATCAACAATGTGTCACTTATCTGGATGCATGTGTATGTTAAACGATGGACAATATCTAACAATGGAGATTTTCTTCTTCCTGTAAAATTCTGTATCGAAGTGATTATAAAAGCAGAATTCAAACAGTCAGAATAAAAAAAAATCAATAATTCTTGACTCATTCAACAGCGAGTAAGACAAGCTGGATCACAAATTCCAGTGTAATATACCTTTTAAAGCTGGTTGGTCAGCAAGGAACAATCTTGATCTTGAATGTACATCTGGCGGGAAAGACAGGTTCTTCTTTAGTGTTGAAATTTCTATGACTGAAGGAGTCAACATTTTATTTATTTATTGCAAGTGAATACAGTAACCGATTGACCGTATGGTGTACAAAATAAATATGTATTTGCATATATGTAATTAAGATAGTAAAATAATCTTATTTTTATAAGAACCATTTCGGTTTTTTTGTCAGGTTATAATATGTTTTATAATCTTGTTTCTTCGTTGTTGAAGGCAGTATTGTATTCATAAAAATCTCAAGGTGTTTACAAGATTTTATAATGTGGGGTGTCACATAATTCCTTGTCCATGAATATATCAGCGCAACCCCTCATTTTGAAACTCATATGACTTGATATCTCTTCTTGTAATTTCTACTGAAGAAATGTGAAGTACAATTATATAAAATGTTAACTGTTGACGACTATATAATAGACCTGCATAAAACGTCTGTCGTTGAAACTTTTATGATATTCCGTTCCATAGACAAATACTCAAATGATTGTATTCACACAAACCTTTACCTGAATTTTATTTCTGAGTTTATTTTTTATGTAATGTAAAATTTGTTAACCTTGTCATATTTAAAAAAAAAAATGTTAGTTTTTTCGTTATTGGGACACATCACTAGCCAACGTGTTGTTTCTGTTCTAGTATGTTCAGTAAGATTTCATATGGATTACAACTACAATGATAAACATCGGCTTTACCAAAAGTAAGTAATTACTACAGCTAGAGTTTCCTTTCCATCATATACCTCATTTATGTTATTTCATGTATCACTGATGAAACTCGTCAAAGATAGCAGGCTTATAATTTTGTTACGCTAGACGCGCATTTCATCTACATAAGACGAAGATGAATAGCAATTATAACCAAATAATCCGAAAAAAGTTGTGCAACAGAAAGCCAAGGCATCTATGCGCGAGTCTATAACTAAGCCTACCAAAATTTTTTCTGCTGATGATTTTTTTTTCATTCGATGATAAATTCTTTTGAACGAGACTACCAAGACTGTCTACTATTCGCATAATGCTGGATGCTCCTTTGTCAGAATCGTCCTGTAATTAGTTTTATGCTATTATAAAGGAAATGTACAAAAATATACAATCTAATACACACATAATTGTTTTAAGCTGATGACATACAATAAAACTGCAAAGAAAGAAAATATTGCTTTGAAAATAGATTATGTTACTGCTGATGTTACTCTTTTCCCTAACCTACTACATTCCGGTGTTAGAATCATGTAAAAGCGTGTTAAAACCGCTCCTCTCGTGTACAAGGGAAATAACTTTTCAACAAACACAATAGCAATGCTTTCTTCATATGTACATCCAAGCGTTATTTGATTAATATATGTTAATAAAGGTGCAATTTTCTCTTCATTTATTACAATTGTTATTGGAGAAGTTCGATTGTTTGATACGGATAAAAATAAAGGATATAATATTTGCGCGTAACCACCAACGATGCTTTGATAAGATAGAATAAGAAGAGAAAAATCAATGGGAATGTCCAATTTTCTTTAATTTACACATTTCATAAACAAAAAAATTAAGTCTACAAAACATCGCTCAATTTCGAATATTACAATAATAAAAAAAGTTCCGATATTTTCCGCTGCTAGTGAAAAGAAAGCAAAAACTGTTTTGGCATACCTATTGTGGTTTTATTTATTAGTTTATATATGTAGGACACACTTACGTTCGTGTTTACTTCGTCCCAACTATGGCTGTTTCCTGTATTCAACACAGAATTCAGAACATCTGCAAATTTCTGAAATAGCATTGCAATTAAAACAATTATATAAAACTATGTTCATTTTTATTAAAGTTTATATTATGCACATGCTGCAAATGCTTCAAATTAACATATTTTCATTTTGGTAAATCTTAATCGTACTTGATAAACTCACATTGTCTGAGAAATATAAAGTCTGAGATGTCTTTGTTAACTCTCATATTGTGTGAAGATTAACTTATTCACCATTGCACATGGAGTCAAGATCCCTTTACATGAACACAGTGATAATATCTAAATCATACAATACATCTGCTTTCATCTTTAATTTTATTTAATTTAATTTAATGGTATGTCATATGTCTACGGGATAGCAGCCTTTCATTACAGAAAAAAAAACAGCAGGCTAGAAATTTAGATGCCAAGCAACATCTCCAGCTTGCTCCAAATGTGTAAAGGCTTATTCAGCAAATTATGAATATACAACTAAAACTAATTCATTTTAGTATTTTTGATATTCAAAACTCATATGTCAATTCAAATGTAATTCTAATATGTTTTTGTACAGTATTTACCTCTGAATTGACCGACGCATTCTTTGAGTTTCCTATTTGGATAATAGAAGACAGGATAGACGTAGTATGTTTTAAATCTCCTGATTTGAGAGGTTTGTCATTGTGATCCCCAGTGGTATTATCTACAGTATCCAGTATATCAGCTATGGCAGCTGTAGCCTGCTCAGGATTTGTAATGATTTCAAGTTGTTTCAGCTACAAAATAAATGACAAATAAACATAATTTTTGCGCCTGTACCAAGTCAGGAGCCTCTGGCCTTTGTTAGTTTTGTATTATTTTAATTTTAGTTTCTTGTGTACAATTGTGAAATGAATATGGCGTTCATTATCATTGAACTAGTATATATTTATTTAGGGCCAGCTGAAGGACGCCTCCGTGTGCGGGAATTTCTCGCTACATTGAAGACCTGTTGGTGACCTTCTGCTGTTGTTTTCTTATTTGGTTGGGTTGTTGTCTCTTTGACACATTCCCCATTTCCATTCTTAATTTTATAACAACACTAACGTTTACGTAGAACAAAGGTTTATCACATTTTATTCGGAACAACGCTGAATTTCGAATCAAACAACGTTTTACATTACTCCTTTGCTTCGGGAGTACGTGTATCCAGTGGTATGGATACTCAGCAGAAATGCATTGCGAATGAGACGAATTGAAAACAATGTTGCCTGCTGTATGTTGATAATTTCGTTTTTGTTTCATATATTTTTCATTCATATGTGCAGTTATTGTTCACATTTTCGCACAAGATACAAAAAAAAAGTTGATAAGGTTTTTTTTGTACTAGTTGACTGGTCTTCCTTTATTCTGTACTTACATTTATAAAATTCAAACATCGAACATAGAGAAAAAGGAAGAAAGTTCCTATTTATTTTGTGTAAAAATTGTGGTAAATGCAAACTTTCAAATCGATAAGGATTTTTCGCGTTGCTAATACCTTGGGACTATTACAAATTAAACAATGAGGACGGGCTTTAAAGGCTGGCATTTTTGTTCTTATCGCATACATACTTTTTCTATTGTTTTATGAAGTATCTCATTAACACAGTTAATATATACTGGCGTTCTCCAATTACCATTGTTGTCGCATTGTCGAGAAGCATTACCTACAGGTAAACACACTGTCATACTATAACAAGTTTAATTATCAATAACAGTATTACAGTTTGGTCTATAATTTCATTCATTGTACATGCATATGCCTAATCGACAAAGTAATCTAACTCCCACTATCAAAGTGAGGATGTAATGACAAAATATTTGTTTGGACGATGATTGCAAAATACCCCAATCTCTTGAGTGAAGATATATAACTACCCTAGTTCGTCCCATACACTAATTTTTAAATAAGTTGAATAAATTTTTTTTTTCCCCACACATTTCTTCAGTTCTCCTCAAAATAATCACTTTGTGTGTGGCCAGCTGCTTGAAGGTGGTGACTTTTAACATATGTTTTTTTATCTGTTTTACATCTATAGCTACTGCTTGTTAGATGAAAATTTGATGTTTTAAATATGTTGAATGAACTAAATATTTCCGTCACACGTTTTGCCATTACTACTGAGAATAGATTTATATCTAGCATGAAGGTCGACATTGATGACTAGAAACGTCAAAGCACTTTAATTTTAATCTATCAGAATGACTAAGTTCTGTTAATTCGAATTGCCTATAAGGTATGCAAAGTTATTTTTCTTTTTCTAATTAGTATTATCATTATCATTGATATTATCATGATAATAAATTCTACCGTTTATTAATGCATATCAATGATCTTTAACGTTGTCCCACGACATTAATTAATATGAACCGGGGGGCTGTTTATCGAAGCTCTCTTAGGACTAGGACATGTCATAAGACCAACTTAGGATACATCTTAGTCCCAAGTGGGTTTATCAAACATGTCACAATTTAGGAAAATCCTAGGATTTTTTTTAACTTTAGGATACAAAATTAGGTGTCTTAAGATGGTCTTAGGATGGTTCTTACTTTAGGATGTATTCGAATTTCGTATTTATTCATTTTCACACTTTTTTTTAAGCAGTTAGTAATATAGTTGATATTCTCCGTATTTATATGAAAAATGCACGAGATTTGTCTTCGAAAGAATGAATCCGTGACACTTCGAATTCAACTCACTCAAAAACATGGAATGATTTTTACCGATTATATATATCTAGTAGATAACAATTAGTTTGTTAAATTTTTATATAATACGTAGTTATTATTTGTGTCTTATGTTTTGTTTTATGCAGTTTAAATGTACAATTAGTATACAAAAAATATTTATTACCTTTAATTTAAAACTAATAATAAGTTTCTAATTAACCATATTTAAACAAACAAAAAATATTGACTAAATATAATATCATATTTTATTTTTTCATTTGTATTTTCTTTTCCGCCAATACTTAGGACATCGGTTATGACGTCCTGGCTAAGATATTACTAAGATAGCTTCGATGTGCATGCTGAGACGTGTCCTAATTCGGTCCTAACTTTATCCTAAATCCTGTCCTAAGAAATTTTTAGGACGGAACTTAGGATATTTTCGATAAACAGGCCCCGGTATTCTAACTTGATTGAACATGGGTTTACCAAGTGCCAGTCGGTAAAATTTTGAATTCATCTCTATTTGCGATAATGGCGGCAAGCTAGAAATGGATAAGTCTTAGAATCGTACGTGACTTGATTTGTATTTTTTCAATTTTTTGTTTTTCGAAGACGGACACAAAATGGAGAGATGAATCATGTATATAGATTACCTGTATAATTCGGAGGACAAGCTTTGATGTCTGTTTCCCCTGCCGCTGTCTTCCACCATTTAATACTTTCAAGCGTTTCACCTTGGCAATAGTCTGAAACCGATTACAGTTCATTATCATTACTATTATTGCACATTATTAGTAAAACAATATTTATACACCAAAGTATGTAAAAACACAAAATACTTCATATTTCTACAAACATGATAATATATTGAAGTCACCTTAATTTTCTTTCTCTCAGTTTTGTAAGTGGTAAGTGAAATTATTGACAACACATATTTCCATGTAGTATATTTACAAAAAATGATTTAATATGAACGTGTGGAGATAAAATAAATAATTCAGTGTCGTTAAAATACGAAGCATCGTTATATTGATCGCGACCTACAGAAAGCTAAAAACATAAAGCATGAAAGAAGTATGAAAAGTCTAGTGTTTTTTTTAGATGATTTGGAGTATAAATGTTATCAGTCAATGAATGGAACGTTTTTTATAACCTCTCAAGCAACACTTACACGGAGCTGCCTTTTTCTTGGACTAAAATGGTTTATATATTGATCCACAATAAGTACACAAGACATTTCGTTTAAACGTCAAATAATAGTATTCCTAATATCTAAAACCATAATAATATTTAGTAGCATATATAACATGGCACTGTACCTGACAACTTTTATAAGAACAATAAATGGCAGAAAAACCTTAACGGGTTTTGGAAACCATCCTCACTGCGTTGTCAATGTCAAGAGCATTAAATTGTATATAATTTGTAAAAGATAAGTTAAACATAGTATGACATTTGCGCCGATTTTGAAAATTTCATTCTTTCATTTGCGCCGATTTCATTTTTTCATTTGCGCCGATATATATTTTTTCCTTAATTGGATTTACAGGTAAGTTACAGGTAAGTTCATACTTTTACATTGGCTGAGCAGAGAGTATAAAGACAAATCAAGTGACATTGCAATTGGTAAATGCCTATCCCAATGTTTCGGGTTACCATTCCTTTCCCTAAATGAAATCGATGACTGCTTCACGTTTGACATTGCCTGACACTCCACTCCTTCTGATGACAAATGCCATACACTCTTAGACAACGCACAAGTACACATTCGGCATAACGGTCAACCAATTCGTGATGGCGTCCATAAAATTAACGAAAGGATGAATTCAACTTCACCATTTGGAATTCTTAATTTAATAGCTTCCTTGTGCCTCGGAGAACATGCGATCTCTAAAAATGCCCCTACCAGTACGTATGCCAGACAAAGAAAAGGTGGCCTTTAGTTATCGACAATTACGCCAAATATAGAAGAGACGAAATCATAAAAAGGAATATATTAGATGTGTTGCCTATACATTCTCGGAAAGAACAGATTTACGATTTGAATGTATTCCGATTTTATGGATTTGAGTGCTGTACATATATTTTTAATTCGTCATTTTAGTATAAACAAAGTGCTTTTATCTTAGGTGTTTTCTTCTTGATTTTAAGCAGGAGATAACAGTTATACATATATATATTTTTTGATTGACAAAGTGTATCATAACATGTGTACAACTGGCTAACGGAATAGGTCTTTAATAATAAATGAAAATAACATTACTGGGATGGAGAGGTGTCTCATTGGCACTCATACCACATCTTCTTATACCATTTCACCTGTAATTTACCTGTTATTTACCTGTAAAAAAATCGGCGCAAATGAAAAAAAAAATCGGCGCAAATGAAAGAAAAAATCGGCGCAAATGCAAAACGCCGATAAACTTTATAATATAAACTGTGCATGGTTTCATTATTCACCTTTTTGAAAGCAATGAATCAAGAGATCGGTAAACAAGTTTAGAACCGGCCTTACGTCTTCACGTTATTACACCTGAGTGATGTACTGATATTAAATACCTTAGCATATCTAGTTTAGGATAGGAATGTCTCATCCTAATCAAACACGAATGCGAAACGTTTTAATCACAAACACAAACTTTAAAATGTTCAAACAGTAAAATGAAAAATGTTTGGGAAATAATCGGAAAAACATTTACCACATGCACCATTTTTAAGTTTAAGAAGTATTTTTTTTTTAAATCTTTGTAAATTAAAATTTCAAGGTTTTTAACAAGTTTTATCAATTTTTTTAACATTGAAAAATTCACATATAAACATTAAACAAGCAAAAAAACCGAGTGAATCGGCTAAAAGGGAGCAAACTATTGTCGTATAAAATATCTAAATAACGGAGTCTAAGTACCAGCATAAATATAGACCGATTCGGTCAGTGAAGTACATGACCACCCTCTGTTATCACATGTATAATTAGACTAAATCATTTTGCAATCTACCTCTTGTCTCGGTCGAATCTGTGCTGAGATAAATATGTTGACACAGAAGATCAACACACGCTTAAAGTGATTGAATAGTGACAATTTGTTTGTTAACTGATACAAACATCCCTTCAGAGATACCACTTGCTAAATTATCAACGGCGTCATAACTCTTGCTGTACGGCTAGGGTCATTATAATTCATATCGTAGGATTGTCCTGATGCTAGCAATATAAATATAGAATTTTTGTCTGGTGATATATTTTGAAATCTCGTATCTACCCATACATGCCAGGATAATCTATGTTTTCTCCAAAGAATCAACTCTGCTAGCTTTGTAACAATACCAGTCGCCATGTTGGTACTTCTGAACGCGTTATTATAAAATGTATGACGTGTTTCAATATTAGTTTTGATACGCACCACAGTTGTATTAATTGTTTGCATTATAAGTTCCTTATTTGGACAAAAACTTCTGGCTCCCAATAAATTACTTATGCCGTCGATACTGCCATTTTGTTTGAATAGTGACTCCACAAGAGTAACAACTAAGCTCCAAAAATTATCCGCATTCATATCACATAGTGATAGAGTGACATTTTGAAATTCCTGGCTTGTGAAACATTGTTTATTTACACTCAGATGCTTAAATTCTTTATTTCACTTCACTCATACTGTACCCATGGACCATATCAACTAGTAACCATCTCCTAATATTGGCCAGTAAAATCTGATATATCGGTTTAAATTTATGTTGAAGTTGATCATATAATGAACAAAATTTTCTTTGAAATGTAAGCCATCGTTAATTCCTGAACACGAGTATTTCTTTCTAAAGCAATCATTGTACCAGTGACAATTGAATCCATTCGGAACATAACACACATCGGGAAGTGAGACATAGGAATATTTTGGAATAGAATTATATCCTAAATATGAACAATTTTGATAAACTTCTCCTTCATTAACATTGTAAAATTTTATCATGCACTGATAAAAACAGTAGGTATTGACGTCTAAACAGTAATGCTTCCCATTTGATGTCATTTTAATAAAGTAATTCGAAAGACATGTTGCCCATTGGTAACTTTTATATTGCGGTGGTATTAAAACGCATTCTGATAATCCCTCTGGGCCAGAATCTTTATCATAAGCGGCATCGCAATACACAAGAAGACAGGTACAAAACAAATATAACAACATGGTACTCTACGTACAGTTTAAAAATGAAAAGTATTTATCAATATCGTAAAATTAAGATCTAAGCCTTCGATTGAAAAAGGTCATATTTTATCGCGATACACCCAAGATAAAGAAGGGGTATTATGATGTCATCATATGATGGATGTTATCACCTACAAGCGTTATCAGTACTAAGTAAATATTCTCTTCTATAAAATTGCAAATAAAGTAATAATAAATCATTGTCCATTTAATGATAGACAAAGGTACAGGTTTACATTTAAATTAGGCTATATATCTTATGATAAACCGAAATTTAAATTTAAAGTTTATAGATGGTACAGAACAAGTTTTAATTGAAACATTAAAAATGGAGACATTGAAGCGTGAGTAGGCTAAAAGTAAACTTTTTATCGAAATATCTGAAAAAGGTATACCATGCACTAGTATACACATAAAAGTACATGTAACAAATGTTTAAGCAACTTAAAATGTCTTTCACTCGAACGATTTAGGAAACGTAGATAACAGAGATTGATATGAAAACTTTTTGAAAAGCTAGCCAATGATATTGCAAGGGTTTTCCCTTATATTATATGACAAGTGAGTGCATAGACTGATTTTTATACTACGATCGACGTTCATTTAATGTTATACCCTTTATATGCTCTTTGCAGTTAAACAGAGATTTTTAAAAAACTGACTTCATTCTGTACAGATATTGGAAGAACACTTTAAAGTCAGTGCAAATAAAGTGATTAAACCTTTTACTAATGAAATAAACAGAATAATAATATTAATTTCTTACAAACCGATTGTTCCAAGACCATGACACATAATTAAACTCGGCTGTGGGACTCTGTTAAAATAACGTTTTTACATCATAAAAGTGATGTAGATACGAGGGGAACAATCAAAAGTCAAGAAGTTATTGTGATATCGTACGATTTTGGTACATCATAAAAAAAACACACAACAACAGAATATTATAAAGTTCATTTTGTAAACAAATAAATGATTGTCAATAAAGTAATTTGAATATACAATTTTTAAATGATTGAAATTAAAGTAAATTTTGTCTCCTTTTCTATATGACGGTTCAATATTTGCAATTAAAGGACTACAGTTGTCAATAGATATAGGAAGTTGTGGTATGAGTGCCAACGAGACAACTCTCCATCCAAGTAACAATTATATTTTTTTTTAAATAAACCATTATAGGTCAAGATACGGTCTTCAACACGATGCCTAGGCTCACACCGAACAGCAAGCCTTATTTTGATTTACTACTGTATTTTTTTCAAACATGCTTCACGTTTATGAAACCAAGTGCTGAGAAAAATATTACAGAATGAAGTAATATGAGATGCAGGGTTTATATACAATAATGCAGCAGCCCCCCTTTCATTCGTACAAACTACTTTCAAGTAAAACATGCGAATAAGAAACATCTTTTATAATACTCTCAATTCCGGACTCCGTTTGTCATAGAAAAGGTCCTGTACAAGTTCCCTAAACAGTCAATTTGCCCAAAAAGTATACAGAAATAGTTTTTGTATTGCTTTATATGAAAATAATAAAATTGTCAATCAGACAAATATCAACTATTCAGAGTCCACATGACGATGTTATATTCAATATCCATATTTATCTACAACGCAAGCCATCAGAGCCTTTAACAATGAGCAAGACATAATCAGTTATGAAACTCTGTAGAATGTAACTACAGCATGAGGTAGACAAATTTCAATTCAACGCCACTATTTATGAATAA
Source organism: Mytilus trossulus (assembly GCF_036588685.1). Classification (NCBI taxonomy): domain Eukaryota; kingdom Metazoa; phylum Mollusca; class Bivalvia; order Mytilida; family Mytilidae; genus Mytilus; species Mytilus trossulus. Next base: position 51,315,980 of record NC_086380.1, read on the forward strand.
AACAATAAACGAAAGATGACAGAAGCCAGAAAAAGCCTAAAACCACCATGTGCTTTCGAAATTGAACAGGCAAATAAGGATGTGGATGGGGTGGGGGTGGTGTGGAAGTAAAAATGTTTGAGAGTGTTCAATCCTTCCCAAACACTGTATAGCTGTGTAACAGTACAACACGAGAACAAACGGCATTTCTGTTTTTCGTATATATTAATCTGCTTTCCAACAGATAAAATGTGACGTGTTCTTGTGAAATAATACGCACATATAACAATGCTACAGATATATCACATCCATTCAAAATCATATTGTGTAATAATTTACAATATAAACGTATTCTTATTTCGCTTACATTGAATTTTCAAATTGTGGCTTCCCGAGTTATAAGATGTGTATTGTTTTTTGATAACTTTAAATAATCAATTACTATACCCGCTATCTAACGTGTAAATATTATAGTCTCTAGAGGTGATGTGTGTGCTTTTATATGTTGTTTTATCATCAGGAGAAGTTGTTTTGGCTGCAGTTGTTGTAACCAGAGTTGATGAAAATGTTATATTAACGGGAGAAGTTGTTTTGGCTGCAGTGGTTGTCACCAGAGTTGATGAAGTTGTTTTGGCTGCAGTTTTTGTCACCAGAGTTGATAAAGTTGTTTTGGCTGCAGTTGTTGTCACCAGAGTTGATGATGTTGATATGTCATCGGGATAAGTTGTTTTGGCTGAAGTTGTTGCCTCCAGATGATATTTTGTTGGGTCAGGGGACGTAGACCTAGCTGTAGAGGTTGTATTAAGTTCGTCATAAAATTGATCGTCATAAAAGTGATGATAATGAGGAGGAGGAGGGGTAGGAGGGGAAGAGAAGGAGAAGGAGGAGGATAAATGCTTTATCTAAAGAGGGTAACTCAATGAGAAGTAGTCTAATTTTCATTGAGGCCCTCAAACAAAATACATGCATACAGTTAACATTCGTACATTCATACATAAAAATACATTATATAACTAATATATACATAATTCAATCATTCAAACATACAAGTGGCATAAACTGGCAATAAATGATAAGAATTTGAATTAATATTCTTATTCTTACAACAAAAGAAAGAAAATTAATTATTCGACTTGCATAGAATTTTCCAAAAAATGATTATAACAATGTTTCTTGAATAATTCCACATTACGACAATTGTTTATTTTGAGTGGTAAATTATTCCATGATACCTTGGTTGCAAAATAATGAAAATATTTTTTATTAAAATTTGTATTCGGTCTTGGAACAAATAGATCAATATAATTGACAAAACGTAAGTTGTGGTGTTGCACATCAATAATATTTAGCATAGCTACTGTAAGTAATCAGGTGTTAATCTAGTTACAATTTTATACATTTGAATTAATTGTTAATATTTTATTCTTTTTGTAAAATATAAAAAAGAAGATGTGGTATGATTCCCAATGAGACAACTATCCACAAAGGACCAAAATGACACAAACAACAACAATTATAGGTCACCGTACGGCCTTCAACAATGAGCAAAGCCCGTACCGCATATAGTCAGCTATAAAAGGCCCCGATAATACAATGTAAAACAATTCAAGCGAGAAAACTAACGGCCTCATTTATGTAAAATAATGAACGAAAAACAAATATGCAACACATCAACAAACGACAACCACTGAATTACAGGCTCCTGACTTAGGACAGGCACATACATAAATAATGTGGCAGGGTTATACATGTTAGCGGGATCCCAACCCTCCCCCTAACCTGGGATAGTGGTATAACAGTTAAAAAAAAACATTTTAAAGATGAAAACATAAAATTAGATGGAACAGACATATCGCATTCTTTCTACTCTATTTTGAAGTTTTATGATTCTATCTGAATCGTTGTCTTGTGTGTATAGGCAAATATACTTTAATTTTATACAAAAGTGATATTTTCGATGAGATAATATTACATATGCGATCAACATGATCCTCCCAGCATATATTTTCATCAATGTCAATCCCAAGTTATTTGAAAGAACGGACATTCTCAATACATGTTTCGTTGACAGTAATACATAATTCTGATAGCTGTGTACGTTTTTGGTTTGAACCCAATTTCATACACTTTATTTTTGTGCATCAATTTTCATACTGTTATTGTTACACCAAGATTATAAACCATTTCAATCATTTTGCAATATCCTATTTATTTTTTCAATGTTTTTATTATAAACTGCAATGTTGAATCATCAGCATATAAATCCATGTCGGATTGTTTAACATAAAGTGGTAAATCATTTATATAAATTCAAAATAACAGAGGACCTAAAATAGAACATTTAGGCACTTCATATTTTACAAACGATTAATCAGATTTAATGTTAGCAGATTAAACTTCTTGTTGTCTTTCAGACAGATACGATTTTATTTTATCTATCATATGTTCTCCGATATGATAAAATTTTAACTTTTCTGAAAGTATGGCATGGTTAACTTAAATAAGGCCGTTAGTTTTCCCGTTTGAATTGCTTTACATTGTCATTTCGGGGCCTTTTATAGCTGACTATGCGGAATGGGCTTTGCTCATTGTTGAAGGCCATACGGTGACCTATAGTTATTAATTTCTGTGTCATTTTGCTCTCTTGTGGAGAGTTGTCTCATTGGCAATCATACCACATCTTCTTTTCGTGAGATCTATAGGGAAATAATTTGAATTGGATGTAATGCGCTTTTTGATTGCTTGACAGTGTTTTGTCTATCAGCTCATAGACATAATTTTGTCATGTGACCGTGACGTCATCAACGTACATCATACTCCGGTTTAAAACGCAATAAAGAATGGCTACCAGGTTATTCAGTGTGCACCACATTTTTTATGTTATTTCTGTATAGACAGAAAAAGTATTACAGTCATTTATTTCCTAAAATAGATAAAACCTAATTCAATGATAATTTCTTTTAACAAGGCTGTACGTATTGTGTGTGTATGTCAGGCATGTAAAGTTTATTTTCAAATTTACTGTTTATTTTTCAAATTACATGCTATTTCTATATCCAGAAATAAGAAGAAGTGCCAATTAGACAACTTCCCGTACAAGTAACAATGTGTAATAAGTAAACCATTATAGGTCAAAGTACGTCTTCTAACAGGCAGCCTCGCTCACACAGAACAGCAAGCTTTAAAGGGTCCCACAATATACAAATAACAAAAAGTTGAGAAGGTGAAAGAGCAGATTGGTTACCCGAAATAACATTATCAACGGGACCGCGGCGAACTGACAAACGGTCTTCTCTATAAACAAACCTCGAGAAACGAAGACCACTGAACAACCGGTTCCAGACTGCATGTATATTTTTATGTATAGTGACTTCCCTTACATTATCTAAAAGTAGCCTTCGCTCCACAAAGTAACTGGTTATCATATACCTTTCACCTCCATTTTTATATTTTAAAAGTTTTCAACGTATGCATTTAAAATTTTCATTGCGACAACTATATATATTAGCAACTGTCAAGTAACCGTACCTGTAGAAACCGTTGTCTCCGGAGGTGAAAACGTTGTCAACTTTTCTGTTGTTTTAGTTGTAGTAATTGTAGTAACTATTTCTGTTGTTTTAGGTGTAGTGGTTGTAGTTAACATTTCTGATGGCAATTTACCAGTATATACTTCATAATATAAACCACATCCTTTACCTATAAAATTATAACATTGTACAACAAAAAGACACAAGATCCTCGGGATTTCTCGATATGATAATTTGGGATGTTAGCCTTGAATGAAGCTTTTAATTATATTGCACTATCATCAGATATTGCCCCTTTTCATGCGAGTAACTGTGCATAGAAAAAATAAATGTTTGAGAATGGCCAGTTAAAATTAAGTAATTTTCGCAGTTCGAAAAAATATTACTGGTCGTCTAGTACGGATGGTGGCAAAAAAAATCCGATTCCAGTTCTGATATAGACATACATATTCTACAGCAAAAAGTAAAATCACAAAAGTACTGACCTCCTAGGAAAATTCAAAAAGGAAAGTCCCTAATTAAATGACAAAATCAAAAGGTCAAACACAACAAACGAATGAATAACAACTGTCATATTCCTGAATTGGTACAGGCATCTTAATATGTAGAAAATGGTGGATTAAACCTGGTTTTAAAAGACTCTTATATACAAACCATGCGACAAAAATTTTGTAACCTAATATTTAGGTCAGTATAATACTCTATTCATAATTTTGAAAGTTGACTTTACACGAGGGTGACCGTCATTATTGTATATAATTATTAGTATAAAAGACATCTTTTTAAAATTTAAAATAAAATAGAGACAAAAGACTATATATTTAACAACTATACCAAGATCTATATTGCTCGAGTGGTTATAAACGGAGGTGAACAAACTTAATATAAATGTTCCAGACCGTATGAGTATTTGAACCGTACGCGTACGGTCTAGACCGTATGCGTACTTTTTCAAAATACTCATACGGTCGGACAGTACGCGTACGGTCTGACTAATATTAAGAAGTTGGTCAAGTTTATTAGATACAAATGCAAATTACATTTCAACATAACTTAACTCTCAAATTAATATAAAAAAAGTTAAAAAATTAAGAATGGAATGCTTCTTTTTGTAACTTCATTGGGGTGAAAAAGCGTTGACCGAAGTACATTTTGTATGAAGCGCGGAAGCGCTTCATTCTAAAAATGTGCGCACGTTCAACGGTTTTACAACCATATGAAGTTACAAAAAGAAGCATTCAATACTTATAATTACATTTTTTAGCTATGATAATGAAAACACGAATTTTATATTTGTTTTATTTAATTCACCTGTGCACTTTATTGTGGGACCACGTGTTATCATGAAAGAAAAGTTTTATTGAGTAATGCAATTGCTTTAGGAATAACACGTGATGTGCGGTTAGCCAATCAGAATAAACATACATCTAATGTAATTATTTGTACTTAAAATAAAAACTTTATATTCTAACTACTTGAAAAAATCACACTAATCAACTCTGTTAATCTCTTGTATTTAGCATGTCGATCAGTTATACATTAATTGAATTATGATCACTGAAATTGGAGATATCTGAAGTAAACATAATATGGGAGGACAATTGTTTTAGAATGTTTAGAAACTTTACAAAAAAATGCAAATGCAAAGGAACATGCATGAACTGCAAACATGTACATTTCAAATGTAAAAAACATTACGTTACTTGTTGTAGCAAGTGTCACCTTGGGCGAGTGTACCAAAATAGGATTCAGATATACAATTAAACAAATGTTAAATTTCAATTGTTCGTTTGTTCAATCTATCCATCTAATTGTAATAATAACAATTTGTAAATCTAAAAATAAAGATCGTGTTAAATTGTTTAAATATAACCCATATGATCCAATCACATGCATGTATGGTCAGCTCGTACTGGACCATATGCGTATACTCATACGGTCCGACCGTACGCGTATGGTCGGACAGTACGAGTATACCATGTATACGTATACGGTCCGGGTCGTACGCGTACGGTCCAAATACTCATATGGTCTGGAACGTAAATATTACAGGCACTTGTCTAAGAAAAGATTTCGTATATACTTTAATGTTATTTCCTATATACCTTAATATAATATAAAGTTATATAGAACAATTTTTTTTCTGAGACAAGTGCCTGTGATAAATATATTTGACATGATTACCAATATTACATATTTCCAACAGAGACCAAAATAATGACAAATGAGTTAGCAAGTATAGGTCGTTTGATATAATAGTTAACATGGCTTTTTTTTAATCTGCCACAATCCCCATATTCAAAGCAAAGCAGTAACTGTACACTTATTGTCATAATCTGATAATATAACCCAGGTTAAAATAAATCACAAACAATACAAACACGGTTCTCGCAATTACTGAATGCACATCGAAGTGCTTGATATCTGTGTGTTGGGAATAGGATTTATTTCCCTAACATAAACTATGCAAATAATGCAGTAACTGTAATAAATTTACGTTTAATAGGCTTAGAATAGTTTATAATACAGTTGCACCTAGCCTTGAAGGCATAAAACTTTGCTCAGTGTTCGGAGCACAAAAATCATTCTCGAAACATGAAATCCAGCAATTTGATTGGTTGATTTTCGAGTCTGAGTACATAAAGCATGCTCGAAAGTTTTATGACCGTGAGACCTGGACCTTATCAGATCATTTTGTCTGGATTTTGATCCTGGCACAGAGTACACGTTTTATCCTTCAAATTACACAAATTATATACCTTTCTATATTATTTTTCACGTACCAACGTAATGGTCTGTAAACAACTTGATCTCATCCAAAGCAATCTCGCCAAGATAGGAACTACCAGGAATACCATCAAATACAATCTTAAATGAAAAATATACAGGTTTAAAGAAATGGTTGTAATATTTTGTTTCTGTCTATGAAGAAGTAAAACATAAAAAATGTGATAGTTTAGATTTAGATGCATGATTTCTGCATAGTTGTAACCCAGACACCATTGGTACGTTGGCACAACGTTGGCCCAACGTATCTACATGCATTGGCCCAACGTTATTTTTAAACGTTGGCCCAATTTATAAGTGCAAAGTGGCCCTATGTTGGCCCAAGGTGATGGCTCAACGTTGGCATAACGTTGTAAGGTTTTATACAATACATTGGCCCAACGTTGGTCCAATGATGGAATTGACGTTGAACAAACGTTAGGCCAACGTAGTAATACAAACTGTTAGCAAACGTTGGAACTCCGTTGCTGCAATCTGTACATCTTTTTATCCATATGAAGGATACTAAAATCCCTTCCAGGCAACAACTGCAATAACTCCTGGTTCTTACATCAGTTCAAAATGGCAATCTATTACTTTTTTAAATGTTGCAATTATTGCGTTTTTTATATCACTATACCATGTTGTGTCTTACATACTACCCGAACATTTTGTATATACATTATTCAAATATTTGCCAATGGACGTTTCAGAAACCAACAACCAATCAGTCCTTCCAGGAATTGTACTTCTGATTTTACCCAAATTTTAATGAATGCAATCAACATATCCATGTCACCCTATTTTCTTAAATAATGTAAATACAAAGGTATGATTAAATTTAGTTTATTATTAACTAGACAACCAGCAAAGTTTAAAAAAATCTGTTTTGTATCTATACGTTTCTAATTCAGATCTAGACTGAAAATTACAAGGTCTATTCATGATAATTCATCTATCCCATTTGCATAATATCATTACAGTTTATGTAGAAATATCCAAGCTCTGTATGAAGGCATTGATTATTCATTTCGTACAGCTATTTTTCTGGTTCTGTATTCCAACATGGTTTTTATTCACAAGAGTCAAGTGTTCCTTTTGTTTTTGATACACTTTGCTTTGTCACTATTTCTGGCTCCCTCTTATGTTAAATCCTTTATCCAGTTTAGCATATCTTCATAAAAGTTATTTCACTGACTCTGTAATAAAGTAATGAATAAATGAGTACTCAATGTATGAATGTTTAGAATATATTAAGTCCTCCTAAAGAATAAAAACAAATACATTGGTTTGCTGTCCTGGCACATTACATTTTTGTACAATAGTTACAAAAAAATACTCATTTTTTAATATGTTCCCTACTATACAAGCCAAGGCAAAAAGCATATTGCATGCTTTACCATAATGGTTAGACTTCACCAAGCTAGGTAGGGTAAGCAGGACAGTTGAGTTTAGAAATGGTTACAGGACACTTTGTCAAAAAATGTTCTTAATAAATAAATAAAACTAGTTGAAAAAAAATACAAAGTCAAATCTAAATACACTAGCATTAACGGTAGTATTAAACATGTTATGCAGATATATATTTCTGCGAAATTCGAATCCGATGTAGAATAAAGGATAAGATGGCTATTGTGTTAACTTACTTCCTTAAAGTTATTCATTATGGGCTATCAAATGGTAGAATGCATTTTCCCCATATCCATTCCCATGCATTTTCTAGCCATGCAGGATGTTGTCAATAATTAAGAAATAATTCATGGAAGCCATAGATTTGTTGGAAATTTACACATGGCCTGGGCCGTGATATTCGAATTTTATCCTGAGCGTTAGCGAGGGATAAAATTAACGAATATCACGGCCCAGGCCATGTGTAAATTTACAACAACTCTATGGCTTCCACCCATCCTCGCTTCAGTATTTGAATGAACTTATTTGTCCTATTAGAATCGAAATAATTCATGGAAGCCATAGATTTGTTGGAAATTTACACATGGCCTGGGCCGTGATATTCGAATTTTATCCTGAGCGTTAGCGAGGGATAAAATTAACGAATATCACGGCCCAGGCCATGTGTAAATTTACAACAACTCTATGGCTTCCATGAATTATTTCGATTCTAATAGGACAAATAAGTTCATTCAAATACTGAAGCGAGGATGGGTATGCCGTGTGTGTAGCTGTTCGTTTTTACTCCTGGTTAGATAGAGCTAAAACAATCACATAAATCTTTAATAGCTTGCATTGATTATTTCGTAAATTACCGCTAGAAAAAAATATGTTTAATTCTCACATCCAATATTTGCGACTTTTAATTTACATGTTTTCTCGTAAGCTACCATCAAAATCAAAATTGACATGTCGTGTTCTGGACTCGCTGAAATCAGTTAATATGCGAATATTGCAATAGAATAGAAAATAAAACAACACCTACCTCAGAATTTCATTTTAATACAATAGTATAAGAACTTCGATGGTTACAAACAAAGAAAGCGTTCCATGATGAAATTGACATTGCACAAAAGAAAGCTGTGTTACTATATTTAGGAAATAATCACAACTAGTTGTAGTATATTATTTCTTTTTATTATGCACCCGAATAAGAATAAAAATTATTTTGTCTTTTGTTATATTTCAATTTTTAATACAATAAAATCGACAATGCATTTGCAAATAAGTTCAAATGCATGTAGATTTACGTGGGAGGTATATTGTAACATCCATTATTTTGAATATTTCTGTGTCTGCGTTAAGTATAGATATATCGAGAATTTTCACACGGTGTTGTTTACAAAGCGAAAGAAGCACGTCATATTAGAATTCTTATTATTCCTAGTTCTCTTTTTTTCCTTTTGCACTTCATGTTGTCTTCTGTAGTACTCAAATACATGACCTATAAATTTATATTAGAGTGTAAAATTGTATATTAAAAAGAAAAGCTACCTCAAGTAATTCAGACAATAATTTATAGTCTTTTTCTTTTATAAATATCCGTCTGTGTGGTATAGTCTTTTTTTTAACCCCCCCCCCCCTATTTTTTATATTTCAAGCGTCAGCTTTTTGTGGCTGATATTTAAAAAATTACTCCGACAAACTATTCAAATATCGGTTTTGTTTTGCAAAAGTTTTACCGAGGACAAAAAACTAAATTCAGCCGAGTTCGTATAATTATATATGTTACAGTAAATAGGTGAAATTATGAATTACATGTAATTACTAAAATTTAGGACTTACAGGTAATCCCCGATGCACTTAGTTAATACAAGTAATTCCTGAAACGGCCCAGTTATTACCAGTAATTACTAATTTTAAATGAGTTTTTACACCTATTTACTGACTGCTAAAACAATGTTGTATTATGGTCAGGTGATCAAAGTTATGGTAATACTAGCTAAAAGATCAGTAAGTACAGTACAGTAAAATTTGAATGGTTGATTTCTATAAAAAAATATCTTGAATAAATATGGACTTTCAAATATTTGGTTAAATCCGAGTATAACTTTAGTTTTAATCCAAAATGGTTCAAATTGAGCATTATACAGATTATTTTTTATCAATTTCAGCAGACATGGAAATCAGAAATGGAAAATTCTCCTAAAGCATTATGTTTTAATTTTTTTAAAGAAAACTTTGAATTTTAAGAATATTTACACTTACTACCTTATATAGATAAGGTAACGTTATGTAGGTTAAGAACTGGAGTGAACTGTTTTGTGCATTAGCTTCGAGATATAAAAAAAAATATATATTTTTTGTTGTTGTTAAACCATTAATAAAAATGATATAGTGAAATCATAATTAACTGTTAGCAGCCAATCTGGTTATTTAAAATAGCTGAGAAACAAGGTTGATGAGTTGTGAACTTGCGAGTGAATACTTGGACCTCATTGAATACGTGTTCATGTGACCTTCAATTCAACCTCTAGCTGGAGATGGTTTATCGATGTATTAAGCTATTAAAGTTGTGAGGGTTTTGCAGAACAAATAGCCTACTTTTGCTGTTAATCGCAGGCTCAACAAAAATGAGGAAAACATATTAAAATTTTCCTCTAGATACTAACTTTTGACTAGTACTGAAAGAAGCTTCTGTCAAAATTGGCTAAAAATCCAGGATGGTTTATAAAACCTAATGTTTTAAAAACTTTAACTGCATAGTGTATGAAATGTTAACTGGGAACAAACTCTAGTCCATTTATAAGTAATATACGGGAAAAAAGGATTCTTTTTAAAAACTTTACTTTTGGATATTAACATGATCATGAAAATTTTGCTTCTGTCCATGTTTGGTAGAAATCCAGGATATTTGGAGAAAGTTATTTTAAAGTTTTAAACCACAGTGCATGATGGAGATTTTAGTTTAACCAAATTATTAAAATCAATTGGAGATAGATATCATTGTCTTGCATACATATATTTACAGAGTTTCAAAACCTATAAAACAACCAGTTTCCAGTTTGAATTCACAAACACTAAAGAGTATGCACTTTTGATGTGCCTTATATTCCTACATCCTTAAGTAAGCTCCCTTAAAATCCCTATCCCTTTACTTTGTTATTTGGTATCTTGAATTATGTTTTTAATTTTAAAACAAAAACATCAAGTTAGTAAATAGCTGTAAAAATGACAAAATAAATCAGTGATTACCAGTAATCACTGAAACAACTAGTAAATACATGTAATTACTAAATGGGCTAGTAATTACAGGTATTTACTGAAACGTTTAGTAATTACGTGTAATTACTAATTTCACCTATTTACTGTAACATATACAAATTCATGACAAAATATTCTTGTAATGAATTTAATGATAAGATTTTTAAATAAGACTAAGAAATAAATACTCTATTTGATATCTAAAACACTGTTACACATGCAAGTATGTATATTCTCAGGTTTGACCGTTTCACAAATATATCGTATATGTTTGCATGCGATTTAGAAATACAATAAAACGTTTAACAAATTCATTTATATTTCAATGAAGTAGAAATCATTAATTTATACCACATTTTTGAAACATTACGGAATAAGGTACATCTTTTAAGATATATTTTTTCCATTAACTTAAGTAATGGTCATAAATGTTATCGTTATAGATTTTAGAAATATTGGTAATTTACAATTTGTTTGAAGATACTAATGTTCAGTGGCAAATATTTCATGATGATTAATAGGATTGAAATGATTTAAAATCTAGCAAATATTTCGCCCGAAACGTATAAACAATTAATTGAAGATCAACATTATAAAATGATAGAAATTAATATATGTTTTAATTTTTAATAACATCCCTCAGATTAAAAAATCAAATTGTATTTGTCATCAATCGTATATTATGTATATATCAGTTTTTAAAGTTACAACTTACATGTTACTTCTCTTTCTCTTTGACCCTCAGATTTAAATAAAATTTTACCTGGCTTATATATAGAGTATGATAATATGATCAACGTTGGCCCATCATTGGCCCAACATAGAGTTGTAAATTTAATTTCAGTTGATAAACACAAAATTTCGGTATAACATTAACTTTTCATAAAGCCTTCAGCAATTGAAATCATCCGCCTCCCAAGAGAAATAAAGCGTAAAATATTTCATAATCAATTTTTATTAACAAAATTTCATATCGGCACCATGTTGTTGCTTACACAATGCCAACATTTGCCCGATTATTTATATTCAACATGAGATAATAATATGAATTTACAACAATAGGGCCAACGTTTGGCCAATGTTGTGCAGCCATCACCAACGTGCGACCAATGTACCGACAATTTGCCAACGTTGGGTCAATGTTGTGTAGCCAACACAAACTTGCGACCAACAGAACGACAATTTGCCAACGTTTGGCCAATGTTGTGCAGCCATCACCAACGTGCGACCAATGTACCGACAATTTGCCAACGTCGGGCCAATGTTGTGTAGCCAACACAAACTTGCGACCAACAGACCGACAATTTGCCAACGTTGGGCCAATGTTGTGCAGCCAACACCAACGGTCGACCAACGTGCCGACAATTTGCCAACGTTGGCCCACTGTTAGTCTGTTGACTGGGAAGTGGCTTTGCACTATTTTTCAGTAACTGCGAGTATTCTCAGATCTGTATTTAGTGTCTTTGTATTGTTGGGATATACAAGTACCCGGCCACGTCCACTCCGTGTGTTTGTTAAATGTATTTCTATTTGTATCCATCTGATGAGTTTCAACTGATTTTTAAAGTTCGTACTTATGTTGTACTGTTACACCACGGTTCCAGGTTGGGGAGAGGGTTTGGATCCCGCTAACATATTTACCTCGCCCCATTCTGTATGTGTGTGCCTGTCCAAAGTTAGGAGCCTGTCATTCAGTGGTTGTTGTTTGTTGATGTGTAACATATTTGTTTTTCGTTAAATTTTTTGTACATAAATCAGGCGATTAGTTTTCTCGTTTAAATTGTTTTGCATTTGTCATTTCGGGGCCTTTTCTAGCACACTATGCGGTATGGGATTTGCTCATTGTTGAAGGACTTACAGTGACCTATACTGAGCTGATAAGTTCTATGTCATTTTGGTCTCTTGTGGAGTGTTGTCTCATTGGTAATCATACCACATCTTCTTTTTTATATACACAAAAATATGTGTTTTTATTTTAAGTCTGCACCACAGTTTTTGGGTTACTTCGAATAGACAGAAACAAATATAACAATCATTCAGTATAATTTGATTTTAAATTCAATTTTTTAGGAGTAAATGATAAAAAAAAAAACGTGGATGACGTCAGTCACATGACAAATAAAAGTTATGTCTCTAAGAGCTGAAAGACAGAAACATTCAGACAAACAGAAGACGTGTTGCATCCAAATTATATTATTACATACATAATTGCATGTAAGCGATATCACATTTTAGATTTATGAAAATTATTGTCTGAAAGATTTTTCAAAATAAGATTGGTTGAGATTTAGCAAGTAAAAGGTAAGTGAGACAATGAGACTAAATCTCAATATAAAAAAAGATGTGATATGATTGCCATTTAGACAACTTTCCACCAGAGACCAGAGACAAAATGACACAGAAGCTTACAGCAATATGTCACAGTACAGCCTTTAATAATGACCAAAACCTATACCTCATCATCGCAGTGTTGTTTCACAATTTTACTTGTTTGCATAGAATCAAAACATAATTGTTTAGCGCTAAAGCTGTTGAAGGAACTACATTTGTAGGTGATATCAGATGAAATTTAAAGAAAAATAGCAGAACAAAAGTTTTGAGTAAAGACAAGTCAAAAAGCTCCATTAAATTTGCGAAAAATTTCCTAAATTATTTTGTTGATATCATATTATAACTTTCAATATTACCTAAAATTAGAATTAAAATAAAGCTGATACGGTCGGAACAATCATAATAATACAGTGAGAGAGACTCAAAGAACAGAACCCATTGAAGCACCACATGCAATTTGTATTTCTCTTAATTTTGGAGACATAACGATATAACGATTTCATTAAACAAACCTGAAAATCCTTATACGTGTCTGGTATGCTTACACCATCTAATATCCACTTGTTTCTGTGTTCTCCCGTTATATTGAGTAAAGTAACGGACTGAGTTAAGTTTCTTATGACCCCTACTTTTAAACTACCAGGTCTGCCGTACATGTGATACCAAAATGATAGATATCTTTTGGCTTTGTTATAAAATGTTTCACTTATCAACCTTGCATAATCTCCTAGTTTCTTTCCTGAGGATTCTATGTAAATGAATGTTCCAGTTGTACCTTAAAGCAATAATATTAAGATTAGTTGCTATCTGTATCTGCAGAACAATGTATTTCAGATTGAACTTTTTGTTGAAGAAAGGTTGAATTAATGTACTATTTGATGTAATTTCAATAGACTTTCATAAAAAGAAATATCAAAACAACAGATCTAAAAAAACATTATTTTCAGTGATTAGGTTAAATCTTCAATCTGATCAAATTAGTGCAAACTCCATTGTCGCAATTCAATGCCCAAAAAAATGAGAAAAAAAAATGAAAATAAATTATTAAATAAATACTGTCATTGATACAGATTTTATTGTGCTTGACACGTTTTTTTTAAATTATTAATGGCCTGTTTATCAATTATATGTACGCACGAGATGGTCAAATGTTTGATACATAACCAAAACATTTCAATGTTTGTATTTAAGCACATGCAGATCATGCAATGTAAAATGGAAAAGGTTTGTTTGATGTTAATATATGAAACTTACCTGGATGACACCTCCCACCGGTTGTAGATGGTCCATTGTGGATCCATTCCATTGTATCATGATCGTCATTTCTCCAGGTACAAAGATCAGTATTGAAACTGCAGTCTCCTAAATAACACAAGTAAAAGTCAAAGAATTATTAGGATTAAACGTATAAACTACAAATCTATAGAAAAGGTAACTCAGGAACATATCATATTTTGAAAGGACTTTAGTTTGTGAGAGAATTGGCCCAGTGTATACACCAAAATTAAAAGACGTGTAATCATATCGTAAACTTGGTTGATTACTCAAAACTTAATAAAAAAAGTCTGATGTTAATAAACCAAGCTCATTACATGAAATTCCGCAAATTTTTTTTTATCTATCAAGCTTGAGGGCAATATTTCTTTTTATTATTCATTAGAATAGAAATAACCGTTATGTATTAGTTTGTTCGGATTCTGTCTCATTTTTCCTGATCCCATGCATCTAAATCGTGCATGAATATATCAGAATGAATGTTACAAATCAAAATAGTGTTTGCAATATGATTTTTCGAAGTGTACACCAAGTAAAATATGCTAACGAACCAATCCAGTATTTGTAGATGTGCATATATGACATATATCATATAAGATTGTGTTTGTTGGTTTGATATTCATTGAAACTTTTGAAACTTTGAAACTTTTATTTTCACTAAAGGCCTCACATGAGGCATAATAGTACAATAAATTTAACAAACAACAGTAATGCATGAACTAACATATATACATATGAAGTAGGTGTATGCAGATGAAAGAGTAATATCCATATATTATCATTTAAATACAGACATAACAATTTTGCAAAATTTTGCCAACCCAACAAGTACATATTTATCTTGACTACTCATTAAATTTGACAAGCTTACAGTATTTTTGTTTTTATACATATGATCAGGTATAAGCTTGAGCCTTTCTTGAGTAAAAAAGTTACAATTAAATATATAATGAAATTCATCACCCAGTCATTCTAACATGTGAATAGCTTTATAGTATTAGAGTTATCCCTCTTTTCACGAATTGTCTTTGCTGTATACAACGTTAATTCCGACTAAACTTCTATTAATTTTACATTTGATAAATTGTAGTAGAAATGTATAGGTTACAGTGAATTTGTATAATCAGGGATTATGTAGAATCCCTAAAATGTTCAGGGATTATGTATAATCACTGGTTAGTTTAGGGATTATATATAATCACTAAAATTGTCAGGGATTATGTATAATCACTAGAAAAAACGTCAGGTATTATACAGAATAACTAAAATGATACTAAAATATATATCATATTGAAATATAATAAAAGTTAACAGTATTATTTCAAACTAATAACCTTAATATTGTAAAACGTTAGGCATAATATATTAATATGACAGACACAAAAATATTGTAATGTTAAACACAATATAATTAAATGATAAGCAAAATATATATTGAATAATTGATGTTTTGTTTTTAATACTGATTTTATCAGTATTAATATCAAGCGCACCCTTTTTGATACCGACTGTATCAGTATTAATAATACCAAGCGAGCCCACAAGGGCGGGTTGGTGAAGTTAGTATGAAATATTAAATGGCATAATGATTATTCTTTTTATCGTATTGTTTTAGCAATTATTTTAAGGTTGAAAATATGAATTAAAATGAAATTGTCATCAAAACTATTTTCATGCGTACAATCGTTTTGATAAATGTAAATTTTATGCACAATATTTCAAAAACAAACTTTTTATTTACAAACTAGATTTGGATGGCATCGACTATTACACATTTGCCCTGCTTTTCTACAGGTATATTTACCAAATTTATATTTGTTTTTACCACAATGTCAACATTTAAAAACCTTGTCCTCCATATCGAATCATATTTTACTCAGAGAAATAGAGTTTTCAGCACAAATATCTGTATGTACCAATGAAGAGAAATCAGCAACCTCAAACTGATTTCGTGTATGAAAGATCGCAGCAGGAGTCCATACTATTTGGCAAGGCGATATCCTTCTTCATTCTTTTTGTGAATAATGACCATTTTTTTTTTATCTCCCTTTCCTGGAACCACTAGTGGAAATGGTTTGAGATATATGTTGCATTTTGTTTTTCCTTTGCAATTTTCATTAACTTTTGAGCATACGTTTTCTTCAACCCAAGCAACATCTGTGCCTATGCCGAGCTTATTTGTTAGCAACATAATGAGGTTCAACACTTATATAAAATATAAAGGTAAAAACGCATCACTTAAGATTCACATAGTAGATCAGGATTGAAAACTGTTTACTTAAACTTTCAAGGAATAAGACAAAAATATGATAATTTGTCTATGTTAATTTGTTTCATCATCTTTGGAGCTTTTAATTATTGATAAACCCTGAGATCACATTAGGGAATTTGTACAATACTAGTTAAAATTATCAGTGATTATGTAAAATCACTGGTCATTTTCAGGGAATCTGTATAATCACTAATGGTTTTAGTGATTCTACATAATCCTTGAACAATCAGGGATTCTTCATAACCCCTGATTATACAAATTCACTGTAACATATACATGCATACACAAATGTCGACTTCAGAATGTACATGTACACTAGAGAGAGTTATCCTGCTGAACTGACTTGAAACAAAGCTAACATAACAACGAACACTTCCTTTCATGGATCTTGATATCTATGTCTTTTAAACGGAAGACTTAATACCAAAATTTATGATAAAAGAGATGATTTTTCATTTCCTTTTTTGGGGGGTTTAATTCTCAAAGTTTAGAGGGTTGAATTTGTTGAAATAATTGTTGTCTGACGCCTGAAATGGACGCAGTGTTTACATAGATTACAACAGAAGTTTTTGCAACATGGTCTCTCGATGTATAAACCCGTGACATCAATTTTACATTACATTTCAACCAAATTCAAGTACTTGTAGATATGCAAATAAAATTAATATCATTACTTTTGTATATGATCAATATATACCTGGAAGAGTTTCCACCAGTATACACATACAACACAAGGTAAAAAATGTTATAGCTTGCTGTTCGGTGTGAGGCAATGCTCCATGTTGAAGACTGATAGAGCCTGCAATTCAGTGGTTTTCCGATTGCTGATGTGTTACATATTTGTTTTTCGTTCATATGTTAGTACATATATTAGGTCATTATTTTTCTCGTTTGAGTTGTTTTGCATATGTCATTTCGGGGTATTTTATAGCGGACTATGCGATATGAGCTTTGCTCATTGTTAAAGGTCGTACAATGACCTATAGTTATTAATTTCTGTGTCATTTGGTCTCTTGTGGATATTTGTCTCATTGGCAATCATTCCACATCTTCTTTTTAAACTTAATTTGACCTATATAATGGTTTACTTTTACAAATTATGACTTGGATGGAGAGTTGTCATACCACATCTTCTTATATCTAAAGAATTCTTTATTCGTTATTAATAAATTAACATATTGTAAATTAGCCAAAGATACAACTTTATGATTAAAAATAACATATAAGGATTGTGTAAACAGATTTAGATAAATCGTTTTGACTGACTATTTACTTTCATACACGGCATGAGGAGTGTACAAATGTATTGTTCAAAATTGAAGCATATACTGTGGATTCATTATTATTTGTTGGATGTCAATTTTCGTGGGTTTCGTGGGTACAGGTGAACCACGAAATCTAATGCTCAACGAAATGCATAGTTTAATAGGCTTTGCATACAGAGAAGGTCAAAACCACGAAATGAAATATCCACGAATATGCAAGTTTTCAATCATCCACGAAAATTGATACCCACGAAAATAAATGAATCCACAGTAGTTGTACATTGTAGTTTAAAGTATTGTGAATATTAGTTCTTTACATGTCCGAACATCTATCTCGTCATGTGTATACAGGCGGTAAATAATCTCTAGAATTCTGATGTTAAATATGCTTTCGATTTTCTGGCAGTTAATACGATATTTTCGGTCTATTTTAGCTGCCTCAATTAATGTTATAAGATTAAGTTATAGTAATTGACCAAGCAAGTCGGTATATGGGATGTAATCTGCACGGCTCGTGTGACCCTAATTAAAACTAGGTTCACACTGCCGATCAGATCAACTCGATGCTCCCGATTGTCCAAAT
This sequence comes from Mytilus trossulus, assembly GCF_036588685.1. Taxonomy (NCBI): domain Eukaryota; kingdom Metazoa; phylum Mollusca; class Bivalvia; order Mytilida; family Mytilidae; genus Mytilus; species Mytilus trossulus. The sequence goes on from NC_086380.1 coordinate 51,334,631, forward strand.
TTCTACGACCAAGCTCAACCAAATGCTTGATAGAGCCTGTTTACGACCTCTACCCGACTGCTATCCGACTGTACACAACCTTACCCGACCATTCACGACTCCTTAACGACTCCTTAACGACTCAAACCCGGCCACTAATTTAATGCATATTCGATAATTCTGACCAATTCATGATCTCTACACGATCTTTACTCGACTAGCTAGACCAAATCAACTATACTCGATCTCAGTCTGATCTCGGCCAGACTAGATCGACTTGATCGTATAGGGGTCGTAAGGATAGTCAGACATTAGTCGGGTATGTACAAGTATAAAAACATCTGATTTTTTTTATACCTTCCGCTGCAACGGATGAGGCATTTTAAAATGTAATCCTTGTCCGTCCGTGAGTACATTTGTACGTATACGTACGTCCTAACAATACGTTTCCGTTCTCTAATTTTATTTTGCCTCAACCAAATTTCTTGAAACGCAAAACCATTAAACACAGATCAAGTGCGAATTTGGGTGTTGTCACTTTTATCTTTCTTGAATAATGACTCTTTATAACGTTATATGCAAGCTGGGGAATTATCTGTGTTCAATGGACACGTTCCCCGTTTATTTGGTTAGATTCAGTAGTTTACAGAAGGTCTGAGTAAAAATTTACATTTAAAATATCTTCATGGAAATAAAGCAGTTGGATTATTTGGCTAGTTGGTTAGGGCTCAGATGGACAGGTTAATAGCTGTGACGGAGCTTCAATATAGCGAAGAAAACCAAGAAAAAAAGGGATAGACAGCAAAGTGTGCCGGAAAATCTAGATGATTCAATGGCTGACAAAGCGACCACTGTGTGGGCAGTTTAAATAGTAACCACAAAAAAACTGAACGCCGAGGAAAATTTAAAACGGAAAGTCCCCAATCAAATGGCAAAATCAAAAGTATGAGAGACTTGCAGTAGCTGAACAAAGAGGACCCCAATGTTTATAAAAAAAAATCCTGAAAGTACAGTAGGATGTTAGATAGCAATATACATAAATATTATCATTCCCTTTTCATTGTTTTCTTACAAATTAAGCCTACTGTTTGTGTCATATATGTGCACATGAATGTAATCAGTATTTTCCATAGATCTGATACATATAACCAGTAGTTGAATGGTTCAAGATATTTCTTTTTGGTGTATCGATGGCAACAACCTGTTGTTTTTACTAATAATATTGCAAATAGGGGTCAAAGATGTCACACATTTTCCCAAAATTTGGCCAAAAATTTCAATCCCCTTAAGATGGTACCTAACACTTCAGGGAGATAACTCTGTAATATCAGCTAAACGTTTTAATTACGTTGTGTTGTGAAGGCAATATAAAGCTTCTCAGTGATCAAAATTAGTGTTTGTCAAACTGCTATATAACCAGTGTAATTTTTCTGATAAAACGTTTGGTTCAAATTTTTTGAATTTTTTATATTTTTTTTAAAGGGTCAAAGTAAATACTTTGTCAAAATTTTATAAAAATTAAACGAGCCAAATTAATTTTAGTGAAAGTGTTGGGTACCACCTTAAGGATACCTTTTCTGAAATTGTTTACATATATTTATCACGAATTCAAATAAAAATAATTTGTCTTTCGTCTCATTTGTTTAACAAAATTGTATCAAAAAGCGTATGAAAAAAGTGTTTGTATACATTCGACCGTACGGTGACATATATATAGTTGCTAATTTCGGTGTCATTTGGTGTCCTGTGGAGAGTTGTCTCATTGGCAATTATACCACATTTTGTTATTTTTATACTACAAAAATATCAGGACATACGGAAAATACGGACAGTCAAACAAAAATAGCCCATTAAACAGCTAAAATATAATATTGGTGTTCTTAAAAACAAACTTTGAAAGGTAAATTGTTCATCAGCTGTCTAACAGTGAATTTTAATGCACAAGTACTTTCATATTTTGAAAAATCCTTTTGGGCAAAAATGCAGAATCTTCTTCCCTTCCGAAACACCTGATATCATCTCACGTTTTATTGGGTTTCGTGCTGCATATGTTTTTTTTTATTTTTTTATGTTGTGTTATGTTCACTTCTGTGTGTATTCTCGTCGGCTTTCGTTTTTGCTATGACTGTGTCGGTTTGACATTTGAGTTTGATTGTTCCTTTGGTATCTGTGTTCTCTCTTTTAAAATTTTACAGGAAGGAATTTGTGTACAGTTAAAAATAATAGTGACAATATATTTTCTTGCAGAACCAAAGGTATGAGAGTTAATCAGAGCTGCACACAGTTTTAGAGAATCGTGTAGCAGTCATGTATAATCGTGTATGGCCGAGTAGAGATCGAAGAGTGGTCGAATGTGGTCGCGTAGAGATCGGGGATTGGTCGAGTTGGTCACGGATGAGAAAAATATAGAAGTCGCAATGATCATGAAGCCACCGGGCATTGGTCGAGTTAATCTTGATCACATATCGTACAGGCTGTCGTTGATCGGGAAATGATCGGATATTAGTCGAGTAAAGATCGAAATGATCGAGTACTGATCGGTAAACTATTAGTATTCCGACCAAATTCGATCTCTACACGATCCTTTCCCGATCAATTCGACCGCTACTCGACGAATTCTCGACCTCTTCTCGAGTGACTGGCTTCTCGATCCTTACTCGAATGTTTTTGATATGTCAAAAACTCTCGGGTAGAAAGTCCAAGGTCGACCACCCCAAACATTCTTGTCGATTGACACAGACCAGTTTCCCGATCGCTTAATTTGTCTTGATCGAAATTGATCGAGTTGGTCTGATCGGCAGTGTTAACCTAGCTTAACCCGAACGACGTAGGAGTTCGGGTTAAAGATGCACACGAGCCGTGCAAATTAAATCCAATATACCGATTTGATTGCCCAATAACTGTTTTAACACACGACGCAATCAATTTACGTGAACGTTTCAGAAAGAGGACGATATTCTGCAATCCACAGATCATATGAAAGTTTCTTTTAGGGTAAAGAAAGGGGGAAAATACGACTTTGTTAATGGAAGATTTTTTTTTATCGTTTCTGTTAAATTTTTTCACAATTTTTATTAAATTAGTGACGAAATTTATTACAGGGGCGGATCCAGCCATTTCAAAAGGGGCCTAACCCAGAGTAAAGGGGGATTCCAACTACATGCTCCCATTCAAGTGCATTGGTCGTCCAAAAAAAAGGAGAAAGATATATATTACCTAAATTTAAAATGTTTTATTAAATAAACAGAAAAGACGTTCCTCTTTCCAATCTTTTACTCCCCACCTCACAAATTTCTTAATACACGTCTATCTAAATGAAGTCTGATTGATCCCCAGCTAATCCCCCCTGTTTTGAAACAAACTTAAATATGATCCTCATTAAATTTAATCATGAAATAGTCACTTTATAGGAATAGATATTCAAAAAGTCGTTATAAATTCCATTGAGTTTAAAACTAATCCAAATTAGATTTCTGTTATTCGGATAATTATTCTTAGCTACCGGCATTTCTTTTTTGGCAGAATTACCAAAAATTGTTCTAACTATCTTTCTGACTTTAAAACACTGATTTAAGATTTACGTTGTACACAAAATATGATGAAATATTTTATTTCCCAGCTTAGATAAATTAATAAAAAAGTAATAAGAAACCTTTCGTTTTTCCTATTTTGAAACTACGATGTTTGTTCAAAATTCAACTTTGTCGTAATTTTAAGGCAGATGGCAGATTCGGGTGGGGCGAATGGGTCGTTCACCCTTGGATTAGATAAAGTATCGTGTTTTAGCATTATCAATATTGTTTTTAGTTCTGCTTCACACGGTGATTTTTATTTTTATTTTATAGAATAACGTCCCTTTCAAAATTCACGAACCGTCCCTAAAGGTAAAAATAGATTTGAACTGTGCAGTATATCTGAGGTATTTAATGCACACTTTTGCTGTGCATTATCCAGATTATTGCACAGTAAGAACAAAGAGATTTTACCCTTGTCATGTGTTAACATCTGTTAACCTATAGCTGTACAATGTAACCTATGGGAATGCAACAAGAGTATACATCTCAATAACCAAAAATTATAACATAGCTATCTATGGTAAAATTTACACAATTATACCATGGTTTTGTTGTGTATGATTTTCGAAAAGAAAAACAAAAATGGCAAGACCTAAACTAGGCCGCCTGAATTTTTAAATTGACATATGAACAAAAGAGTCAATGTGGGGCCACTAAGCTAAACTGCCCGCTTTGCATCCCCATTTAAAAATCCTTTATTCTCATCCGATTTGATATAAATCTAAACTGTTAACGAGGTTGCTTAAGTAATAACAATTATGTTTGAGAATTAAAAATGTATAGGTTCCTTTAAATGAAGCTGAACATTTTGTTTAAATTATCTAGAATATACATCACATGCGATTTTAATCGCGGACGTTTTAAATTCCCTGTTAATTAATGCATGACTTGGGCTTCTGGTAAAAATTAAAACGTGGTATTATTCATTCAAACTCACTAAAAGATTCTTGAGATTCAAATTTCCACAGAATTATAAAATTAATTTTAAAACAATAAAAATTTAACTTGTGACATTTCGAACATTTAACATTTTGAAAAAAAATAAAAAAATACACTAACCCTTTGCAGTTCAACTTTTAATCTGGGGTTCCGGAAAACTTTTAAAATATCTCTTGCAGCCATATGCAGAAAATCCAATATCTTTTGTCTGTAACGTTACCAGTCACCAATGTATATGTGCATCCATCGCTGTAGAAAAATCTTGTCTAACTGATGTTCCCGCTGTTTCAGAAGCCCGTGCTTATTTCAGAAAGAAGGCGGAGCTTAATGCGTAAGGTCCAAAAAGGGTAATTTGACTGATTCTAATAAGTATTTTTAAAGTAAACTAACTAAAATATATGAAATACACATTTTTAAACAGCAATATATGTGATAGGTTAAAACAGATATTTCATATCTAGTGGATAGTTTTGTGGTGTTTCGTAAATTATACCATAGCTTTTGTTGAAACCCCTCGGCAACCTCACTCTACTTCGTCCCGTGAGGTTATTGCCGGGGGTTTCAACAAAAGCTATGGTATAATTTACGAAACAACACAAAACTATCCAAAAGATATGAATTATCTATTACATATAGAATATTTTAAAGTGCATACAACTGTATAACGCGATGTGTTTTTGTTTTCTTCAGCTGCAGTGTCCCTGTGTAAATGAATACGAATTGCTGAACAAATTATTTTCACTCACTTTTTGATATATCTATATACGAAATATTTATAATGACTGAAATAAACGTGTCTGACGTGAATACTTATACTCAGTCTTATAGACAAACCAAATGAATTCTTAAAAAATACATAATTTTTTTTATAACTAAACAATGTTGTAATGAGACTAGTCTAGTTTGCAACGTCCATTGGCCAATATTACAAAAATGTTATTGCATATCATTAATTACGTTTATCTTCCCTGTGTCGATTTTGTCTTTTCTCATTAAATCCAGAATCTAATGTAAGTAGTTCTTTGGTCCAACCATGGAAGTATTATATTGACAGGAACTCCAACAAGCGGACTTTAAACGTTTATAGTGCGATGCCGCAAAATCGTTAAGTATCTGTTAATATTAACTCGACATGTCTTATGGATGCATGGGTTCCGATCAAATTTTTGGAACCTCGTGAATGATCGTAATTACGGAACATACCGAAATAAACGGATGTGTATTTGATTGTCAAGGAAAAAATTTACAGACCATGTAAATGACAAATATGTCCGTTTTTACGGGTTTTGCTGCTTAAAAACAAATAAAAAGAAAAGAAACGAAAGCCCCGCGACTGTTTTCACCGAATAAAAGAACAAAAAAAAAAATGAAGAGTAAAAATACTCACAAGCCATAAACATTTATTAAGTTGCAGTTTAAGTTGCAATCAATTTTAAAATAGTAATATTTTTATTCATGAGAGGGCCGTTGGCTAGACACGCGTAACTGTAATATACATGTTAGGCTTGAAAATCATAAAATTCTCATGTAAAGTATATATTTTAATTTATTGTTTACTCAAAGTCCAATGGCAAATATTTCTTGCAATTTAACAAGAAACAGAAACATAAATTATAAATTGCTTAGCATACGATGTAAGATGTTTCAGAACTGTAAAAGCATTTTAACACATAAATAAATTCTAAATTGGTTTCCATGATAAAAAAAAATTAACTGCTTAGGGCCCATCATGGTGATCGTTCTTTAAATGCATCCAGAAATATTAAAAGCCATCCGTAAAAATAAATCTGTCAGGCGTCAGATCAAGTAATCTACACTAAGTTGAATGTGTAAGGTTGTTTACAACTTTGAAATTTTCACAGGTGTAACAATTCATCTGCATGTCTCGTAACATGATATTGCTATGTATTGATCACCATATGCGTGTAATTATTAACCTCTTTTAGTCTTTTAAGATCTTTAAAACATATTTGATAAATAAGTTATTAACATTTTACGATAGAGAAAACCAAAAATATTTGTGTAACACTCGATAAAAGTTTACAATCTTTAACTTACAATTTGAGTTATCTGGCACCATCAGGCACACCTCAAGCGCATCACATTATTTTCTGCAAACACTCTACTTCAGAATAATGTAATTTTCATAATCGGATATTTCCCGATTTCCAAGTTCCAACGATTAAAACATACTCAACAAAACTAAAAATAAGCTTGCCCTCCTTTCGAATGATGTTAACTTTTTTATGTCATTCTGTTAAATATGGACCAATTTTTTTCGATCTTTTCGGCGTTGTTCTTCATTTATTGAACAAAAACAGGTGTTTTAATTCATGTGGCTATTGACAAATAACCACGAGAGTTTCCGTGTTTATTTACATTGGTAGGCAGATGAGACAATCAATATCAAATCACATGACAAGACCAGTTTCATGCAGTTAAAAGAACAGGCAAAGGCGGCATCACAGATACCCCACAAAGGAGTTATCATGTACTTCACAAACTGAGTCGGAACCTTTTATTTTCTTAAAGAAATCAGTGGGATGGGAATGTGCTAATTTTTCGTTGGAGTTCCTGTCAATATATTACTTCCATGGTCCAACAGAGTGTTATTTCTTATCAACGAGGTATCCCTCTTATTGTTCATTTGATATTTACATGTCCGTTCACCAAGTTTGAATTGGAATTGTTCGTATATTATAATGTCTCTCCGATTTAGAGTTTTTGCTTAAAGAAATGCAATTTGTGAAATATATTCATGTATTCTGTATATCTATCTGTTCATCTTTTGCTCTTTTATAGTACTTACAAACAAAAATAACGCATGATTATGAAGATAACTTACATCTATAGTTTCAGTTTGTTCAAGATGAAGGACGCTTAAAAAGATTAGAATAATCGTATTTGGTTCAGGGACGTATGTGTATCAAGTTCTTGAAAGTATTATATTAGTTTGTAAAACCCTAAAATTTATCTTTGCGACGGAAAAGTGATCTTACGTTTAAATTTTGTTTTTGTCAAAACGTTGTGATGAAAATAAAAAAATAATAAAGAAAATCTGTTTGCAAAGTAAATGCTAGTTTGGTAAATAAAAAAAATGAAAATGAAAAATATATATTTAACAAAATTGACAAATTCAAGTTCTAAAATGCTCTTACAAATTTTCATATTCTTTTTTTAACAAAAACATATAACAAATACTGTTCATATTATTCAGGCACAGCTAGTTACCTAAATATTTTGGAAATATGAAAGGCGAAAACAACATTACATTTATATGATGTATAAAAGATAGTTTTTTACTCTTGAGACAGATGGAATATCATATTCATAAAATAAATCGTTGTTTATTACTTTAAGATTTACTTATGATGAATAGCACGACGGGCGCAATTAGTGACACAGAAACTTTTTAATTCTCCAAGAGCACCTGGGTACCCCATCGGTTTTGGGGGCTTGTTTTCTTGGTATAATATATATGTAGGATTGATATCAATGATGGCAACCAGACGAATCTAATGCAAATTTTAAAGATAACGAAAGATTAATTTTTTGTAGTGAACAATCATCATCCCCAGAAAAATGACTTAATAAACTATCAAGCATATTATTCATATGTATAAACGGAGTTACCGGTTATAACTTTTAACGAACCCTCAAATTTACCACAACATTATATATACAGTGAAACCTGACAAAACTAAATCCTGCATAAACCAAAAAACTGTACAAACCAAAGATGTTCGTACGCACCGTCATATCAAATAATGTGCGTTGTGAACCGGATAAAACCGAACATCGGCCAAAACCGATCAAAATCTAAGGTCCCGAAGAGGCTTGGTTTAAACAGGTTTCACTGTATACCCCAAGATAAGACAACTGACAAGGGACACGGATTATGATAGACATACTGTTTTGTTATAAATTAGGCCGTTAGATACCTCAATTGAATAGTTTCAATTTTTTTATAACGGAGCCTTTTAAAGCCTTCCACGCGGTATGGGTTTTTCTGATTGTTGAAGGTAGTACGGTTGCCTATAATTGCTCACATCCACTTTGAAATTTGGTGGATCGATTGTTGTCTCGTTTGCCATCATACTACATCTCTCTTATATTTATATATTTGGCGATGTAAAATCCCTCTCTGTTTATAGCCGTGATCTATAAAAAAAAATTCACCGAATAATAAATATTATCTATAAGTAGATCAAATATGGTTTATTGAATAAAGTTGACAAACTTTGAAATATTATAAGATGCTTTGTACAAAAAAACACCTTTTTGCATCAATCAAAACCAGGAAATAATCAGGAAATACGGTTAAAAGTTTAAACCCGAGTCAATATTCCACTTAGCTTTAGAGTGGTATTCGTATATCGGGAAGAAGAAGAAGTTCATTCTGTAGTTTGTTTTTGAGATATAAATAATCTAATTTTTATTGTAAAAAAAATCATTTTCCATTTCCTCTGATTAAACAAATATCGAACATTGACCTGTACCTTGTTATGTTAGAAATGAGATATCAGCTTAACTGATATTTATATGAAAATTATCCTGCCTATACAATACGTTTATATCCTAACAAATATTATTTTCTATGTTGTGTCATGTGTACTATTGTTTGTCTGTTTGTCTTTTTCATTTTTAGTTTAAACAATATTTATTCAGATAAATCAACATTAAACATATTATACAATGAAATAATATTAGGGATTCAGAAACAAGCAATTTGCTTTTACAAATCTGTCTCCCTTTACAGACATAATACACTTATTGAACAATACATAAATATAAATACTGGCATGCTCTGTAATAAATATATGAATATGAAAAAGGTGAAAAGGAAGAGAAAAAAAAATTCATGAGAAAAATAAAATAAAAGTAATAATAAATAAACGTGAATAATTGTAATTTATACAGTGTGAAATGCTTGGGTTCCTATTGAGCGATGAGGCATTAACATCAAGGGTTAAAACGTTTACTTTTAATAATATATTTTTGCACCAAACTAAATAAAATACTATTTTGCTCATCTGAGAGTACCGTTGATCCAAAAAGCAAAGTTTTTGTGTTTACTTGGACAGGAAGAACTGAAATAGAATCTAATAGTTCATGTCTTAAATTAATGTATATAGGACAAGATAACAGAAAGTGAGTATTTGTTTCTACATCACCACAACGACAATTTGGAGAGTCTACTAAATTACGAACGAAAAGGCGAGAATTCAAAGAACTTGAATCCATTCTTAAGCGAGCATGAAGAATTTGACCAAAACGATGTCCTATATAATAATACGTTGGGACCTTACTATTTTGGGTACTAATTTGTTTTTTGAATAATGATAGAGATTCACATTTTCTTATGTTCAAGTTAAGAGTGTTCCATAGTTTTGTTGTTGCAGGGATGAAATATTCAGAATATAAACGGGTCCGTGTGTTGACTTGGGTAATATTATTTCTTTGTCTTGTATTATGATCATGCCTACTTCCTACTGAATCAGGCAATAAGTCTCTTAAATACTCTGGAGTTTTATTATTCAAAATTTTGTGATAATGAATTAGTCTATGATTGCGTCGTCTTTCAGATAATTTTTCCCATCGAGTTTCAATATATAAATTGTTTATACTGGTAAGTTTAGTACCCCCCGTGACGATACGCGCTGCGTCAAGCTGGATATTTTCAAGTTTAGCAATCAAATTCTGATTTTGGGAGTCCCAAACGACATCGGCATATTCGAGAATCGGGCGAACAAATGATATGTAAACTTTTTCAAGTGAAAATCTATCAAGAACATTTTTCATTTTTCTCATTATATTTATTCTTTTGTAAGCTTTAGAAACTATATATTCAATATGGTCGTTCCAGGATCCGTTGTTAGAAAAAAAGACACCTAGATGTTTGTGTTTGCTAACTGTTTGTAGCTCTTGGGTATTCATATTTAATGGAGGATGAAAGGGTCTATTTACTTTTTTTGAAATTATCATACTTTTAGTTTTTTGGGCATTAAAATTCACAAGCCATTTTTTTGACCAATTATAAATCTTATCTAGATCGTCATTTAAAATTGTAGCTGTTTCTGTTGGATTGTCAACCATAATATATAATGAAGTGTCATCTGCGAATAGCTTAATTTGAGCTTGAATGTCTTCTACAATATCATTTATAAATATCAAAAAAAGGAGAGGGCCTAGAATGGAACCTTGTGGGACGCCTGCATTAACAGGTAACCATTCGGAACATGAACCGTTTATAACCACCCGCTGGACTCTGTTTGTAAGATAATTTTCAAACCACCTTAGTAAAGAACCTGATATGCCCGCTTGTTGAAGTTTAAATAGTAGTCCCTTATGCCAGACTCGATCAAACGCTTTACTTATATCACAGAATACTACCCTTATTTCTTTACCGCTATCTAAAGCCTTCCCAAAATCATTTGAAATGTTAATTAATTGATTAACCGCTGAATCCCCCCGTGTAAAGCCTGATTGATTTTTCGTTAAAATATTATTACGCATAAGGTGATTGTAAACATGTTTATATACACATCGTTCCATACACTTTGAAATTACACTCAACAAGGAAATAGGTCTATAGTTTTTAACGTCATTCGGTTTACTATTTTTATAAACTGGGGTAACATTTGCTCTTTTCCATTGATCTGGAAAAGTAGACGTACTTAACGATAGGTTAAATAGCTTACATAGTGGATACTTCAAAACAGAAGATGCTTCTTTTAACAATTTGGGACTTATTAGGTCTGGGCCAGAAGCTTTTGTGGGATTAACAATTTTCAATATATCTTCAACTTCAGTAACATTAAGTTCTATATAACCAATGTCATCACTAATAGTTTTAAGTTCTTCAGGTAACATAGCACTTGAATCATCAATATTTGACTGGGAAGAAAAAAATCGATTAAATTCATTTGCCTTTTCGATTTCATCAAATATTAAGTTGTTATTAACCATTAATGGAGGTACACTTGCGTCGTTTGCTTTTAATCCGGATATTTGTTTAACCGTTTTCCACCAGTTAGTAGTGGACGGGCTACTGTTCATGATTTTTTTAATTAAATTGTTGTTATAATCATCCTTTGATTTTCTTATTAAACTGGTAACTTCATTTCGTATTTTCTTAAATTTTGACCAATCCGATGGGTTATTATATTTTTTAGCCTTTCTGTGGATTCTATTTTTTTTCCTTATCTTTTTTTTAACATCATTTGTTAGCCATGGAGGTTCATTTTTACGAACAGTTATTATTTTATTTGGAATACATTTTTCAGCAGCTTCTATGATAGTTTTTGTTATTTCGGTTGTGATTTGTTCAACGTTATTTAAGTTTATTACGGAATCCCAATTTTTTTCTGATAAAATGTTACGATATCTGTCATAATCTCCTCGATCATATAGCCAAATTTTCCGCTTAAAAGTTTTTTGACGACATTTTGGAAAGTTCAAAAGACTAATTATAGGGCAGTGAAAGCGTATTTGGTCTAATAAAGGTGGCCCGACTCCACAGTAAGTTATTATGTGAGCATCGTTTGTTATAAAAAGGTCTAACAATGATGACGACGATTCAGTAAAATGAGTAGGTTCATCTATCAATTGAGTAAGACTAAATTGGCTTAACAAAGGTGTAATTTTTGAATTAACAGGGGCTAGTTGGTTATTGTTAAAATCGCCTGTAGCCATTATGTAATTAATAGTATTATCATTAGACGCCATATCAAGAGAATATTCATTTTTTTCCCAGATATCTGGTCCACTATTGGGAGGTATATAAAAGGTTCCGAGCAAAGTCTTTTTATCTTTAAATTTAATTTCTAACCATATTGCTTCCAAGCTTTCGCTTTCGAGGTCAATTCGACGTTGAGCATGTATATCATTTTTTACATAAACAATTATCCCCCCTCCAACCTTGTGTGGACCTCTGTCGCAACGGAAGGGGTGCTGGTAATTTAGGATTTCAATTGATTCGTCTGTATGATTATTGTTTAACCAGGTTTCACTAAACGCTAAAATGTCGAAATCAGAATATTCAGTTTGAATCAAATCTATTTTCGGGGCTAGACTTTGTACGTTTAAGTGAAGAATTGAGACTGATTTTGAAAAAAGTTCACCGAAATCCGACATGTCAGTTGAGTTAATTGAACTTTGAGAAGAATCGATATCGTCACTGTGACCTGGATTTACCTCTATTCCTGCTAAGATTAGCAAAATTTGAATAACAAATAGTAAAAATAAAATAATAAATAATCTAAGATTAACATTTACACTTGTTATTTTTTGTACATTTGAGTCTACATGTTTCATCTCTAAAGGTATTAGGCATACGCCTAGTTGATGCGTCAACGTGAAGATTAAAATTGATAACACCAGTGCCTGCGAGACACTTTTACAAGCGAGAAATAAGTTGATACAGATAAAATCAATATAATTTAGTCTATGTTTGATGTTTTTGCCTGGTAAGTATTGGCCAACTCTCATACGATATAACTCTATTCCTACCCCCATGAGTTATGTTACATCTGGCTGAAATTGGTCAATCTGAGAGCGGCCGTATACAAAGATAAATAACCCATAGCATTTCATCTGTTCTGTGAAAAAAGTGTAAGTAAAAAATATGAAAAAATTGTGAGAACAAAAATTGGATAACAGTATGTTGTATGCATGAAGCATAAGAAAAAGTATGCACATGTACATGGATGTAACAAGTAGTTTGGAGGATTGGTTTGGAGGATTGATTATACACATGACATTGTATAAATGATTGGTGAATGATACAACTGTATATATACGTGGTAATTCAGTACAACTGTTAATACCAGCCGTGTCAAATCATCTCAATTTTGTTTTGATTAACTAATTGATTATTTGATCGCTGAATTGACAAGATCTGTCCTTACAATTTACATCTTTTAAAAAAAAAAGTTGTTTTAGAAGCTTGAAATTAGCCATGAAAATGTCCTTACCGTGGAATTTAAAATCATGTAAAACAACCGTTATAGTTTTACCATTTTCACGCATGAGTAATTAATTTTACTATGAGAGTTTGTGTTTACGTTAAAGTTTGTCACGTGACAAATCAGCGATCAAGGTAAGTATTCCCGTGTAATTAACAGGACAAATTAGATGTATTATGTACAACAATTGTGTAGCATGTAATTATAATAAAATAAACAAATACATAAACAACAGAAACAAAATAGGCAAAAAGTCAATTGCAGTCTATTTGGCGAATTTGACATCACTATATTTAGTCAGTGTACAGTTGTTTTTGCGAAATTCTGAAACAAGACTATCAATAGTCTAAATACATGTAGAAATATGTACATAAAAAAAAAACATGTAAGGGTTTACCTCAAAAGATCAATTAGTACTAATACATGCTGTGTTCTAGGTATTTATATCTGCAATAAGACTGGACAGTTACCATTAGTAATTTTTACACTACGCAAATTTATGCGAGATCAGCAAAACATGAAATAAGTCTGAACTAAAAACGAAAAACAGGTTGTATAAATATACACTTCTTAATCATGTTGTATAGATGTACCAAATAAAACTGTTGTTGTAGTCGTACGGTTCAACGCAGTTGCGGATAACAGTATGAAGGTGCTATTATACGCGTACATCACCTTACAATAACGTGGCAATATGGTGTATAAAAAAGATATCTATCATGATGGAATTGACAATTTTTGAGATAGACATATTAAATAATCGCTGTACAAGAGATGGGACTTTGTATAATTAATAACTGATGAGATAAGAGACCGTAATAGTAGTAAGAAGGAAATAGTTAACGTACATCCGCATGGTATTAATACTGAGACTATGACTTTTAAAAGTTAAACATGTAAAAGTTAACTATATAAGATACAAATATAAATCATAAAGAACACATGAGTTAAGATTGGCCATTGGCGCCGGATTTTTTTTGCGGCTTCAGATTCGGCATATGTTATAAGTTTTTCATTTTTAGCCATGGTGTTGTCAGTTTATTTTCGATATATGAGTTTGACTGTCCCTTTGGTATCTTTCGTCCCTCTTTTAAATTATTTGTAATGAGGAAATAATTTACCAGTAATAAGATTACTTTTGTTAAAGTCAAAAACGTCACAACAGACACGGGCATAGCGAACGAGTTGAGAAACACCGTAAGATGGTGCCAAAAGGAACATCACCATGCAAAAAAGGGAAAAATTAACAACAGGAAACCAAAAATCGTCCCTTTTGGCGTAAATTTTAGTGTGGATTTTCCCGTGTAAAACCGAAATATCTAAATATAGGAAAGGACAGTTATTACCGTTTGCATTTGATTTATCTAAAGTAAGTTCCTTTGGGCAACTTTCGTCAGTATATTAAGAAAATTCTTTATTAACACAGAAATATCATCAAGATAACCGTAAGTGTTGTTGAATTTATCAATTAAATGCAATTTTAAGACGGGTCTTTTCTGAGTTTGTTCATAAACTGTGATTCATAATAGTACAAAAGAAAGTCTGCGACTTAGTATTAAAGGGGCGTAATTACTGCCCATTAGAAGACCTACATGTCGATACACTTTGTTGCCGAAATAGGAGCCTGTAATTCAGTGGTTGTCGTTTGTTTATGTGTTACATATTTGTTTTTCGTTCTTTTTTATACATAAATAAGGCCGTTAGTTTTCTCGTTTCAATTTTTTTACACTGTCATTTCGGGGCCTTTTATCGCCAACTATGCGGTATGGGCTTTACTCATTGTTGAAGGCCGTACGTTGACCTATAGTTATTAATTTCTGTGTTATGTTAGTCTCTTGTGAAGAGTTGTCTCATTGGCAATCATACCACATCTTCTTTTTTTATAATAAATACTATCAAGGAGAATATTCACAGCTTCGATAATCTCATCACACCCACGTATGTAAATCTAGCATATTAACATTTCTCATTAAAGAAGAAGGCTTTCAATGAGTTGTTGCATATATATTTTGGGGTGAATCATAAGTCCTACATGGCTTCAATAAACATTACAATGAACAACAATTCAGAGGACTTACCTTGTTTGTATTGGATACCTAAGCTTCACAAAATTCCGTACAAACAACGGTACATTGCCGGCTCATCTGCATGTTCGACTAAAAAATTGTCCAATAGGTTGACAAAAATTCTGTCCGCAGTAAATGAGGGTCTTCAGAAAAATTCTGAAACTGTTTACTCGCGCAGTGGTATTAACCACATGTGGATTCTAAAAACCTCTAAAGAACTTCTGGATAATTTTAAATGTCGATCTTTTTCTGAAATAAATTTTGACTTTTGATTTTTCAACCCTGTATACCACCATGCCCAAAATGAAATTGAAAAATCATCTAAAAGAAATAATCCACAAAGCTTTTCATCACAAAAATGGTAGTATACTACTGTTGCCTTTATTTATACGTTATAAATTTATTACTTTGGGATGCCATACGACATTATTTGTTAATAGTGAACAAAAAGGTACAACATGCTACACAGCGGAACAAGTGATCAGTATGCTGGTGTTTATTATTGACAACATATTTGTTAAAAGTGTTGTTTTTCAACAAATTGTCTGCATCCCTGTAGGAACGAATTGTGCACCTCTCCTATCTGACCTCTTCTTATTTTCATATGCATCGGAGTTCATTTGGACACTTGTCAAAAACAAGAAGATCAAAGGAGCGAGTTATTAAATTTCACATTCAGATATATTTATAATGTTCTTTGCATTAACAATCCGAACTTTTCTGATTGGGTCCATTAATATATCCTCCAGAAGTAAAAGTTAAAGGAAACACAAGACACGGCTTCCTCCGCCTCATTTTTAGACTTATATACAGTCATCTCAGTATTAGAATCTATAACAAACGAGACGATTTTAATTTTGAAATTATCAATTACCCCCAACTTAGTAGCAATTTACAAACTTCATTTGCATATCAGATAAGCATTTTACAACTTCTTCGGTATTCAAGAGCTTGAAGCTTCTTTTCTGACTTTGCAAAACATCACTAGTGTCGGGGCAGAAATTTGATGAACAAGGGGTATGTCAAGAACGTCTCATCTTTTTTCTAATTGGAAGGTTCCAATACCTTTTTGATAAATATTCACCTTCACAAATGATTCAAGATGGTCTCAGTGAAGTATAGATTCGTGGTACTGACGTTGTTTATCATCTTAATAACGTATTATAGTATGCTTTTATTTGTCTTTATTAATATTAACTTTTACTTTTACTATTAAGTCTGTTTTTGGTTATATCAATTTGACGTGGACTCTGTGCTTAAAAATCCCGTCATTGTTCTATTAATAATTTTGTACTCTTGTCTTTCATGTTTGTCAATAGGCTTTGTGTGAATGCCTTTTTTTTTTTTTTTTATATTTATGACGTGGCTCTGTACTGTTATATGTTATACATCACGTCTTTGTGTTATTGTTCTATGAAATTTTTTGTATTCTTGTCTTTTATTTTTGCTAATGTGATTTGTCTATGTGCCTTTTTGTGCTTCTTTGTTACATATTTGTTTGTTTTTATAGTGAGTAATATTATAGTACAATGTTGACTTCTGTAACCTTTTTTTTTATATTTACCTATAATGTATGTTTGTTTTGTTCGCACATCGTTGTCAATATAATGAAACTAGCTATAAAACCAGGTTTTCATCCAGTATGTTTTTTGAAATACTAAGGCTGTTCTACTTCAGGCATAGATTACCTTAGCTGTATTTGGCAAAACTTTTAGGAATTTTGGTCCTCAATGCTCTTCAACTTCGTACTTTCTTTTGCCTTTTTAAATTTTTTTGGATTCGAGCGTAACAAATGAGTCTTTTGTAGACGAAAAGCGCCTCTGGCGTGTGTATACTAAATTTAGTCCTAGTATCAAAGATGAGTTTATTTACAACCACTGGGTCGATGCCATTGCTGGTGGAGATTTATTTCCCTGAGGGTATCACAAGCCCAGTAGTCAGCACTTTTTGTGTTGACATGAGTTGTCATTGATGTGGATATATTTATAAATTTACTGTTTACAAAATTTTGAATTTTTTGAAATACTAAGGCTTTTCTTCTTCAGGCATATATTACTGTAGCTGTATTTGGCAAAACTTTAAGGAATTTTGGTCCTCAACGCTCTTCAACTTCGTACTTTATTTGGCCTTTTTAACTTTTTTTGGGTTTGAGCGTCACTGATGAGTCTTTTGTAGACGAAACGTGTGTCTGGCGTATATACTAAATTTAGTCGATTATCTATGATGAGTTCATTTACAACCACTGGGTTGATACCACTGCTGGTGGAGATTTGTTTCCCCGAGGGTATCACAAGCCTAGTAGTCTGCACTTGACATGAATTGTCATTGATATGGTTATATTTATAAATTTACTGTTTACAACATTTTGATTTTTTTTAAATACTAAGGCTTTTCTACCTCAGGCATAGATTACCGTAGCTGTATTTGGCAAACAAATTTGGAATTTTGGTCCTCAATGCTCTTCAACTTCATACTTTATTTGGCCTTTTTAACTTTTTTTAGATTTGAGCGTCACTGATGAGTCTTTGTAGACGAAACGCGCGTCCAGCGTATAAACTAAATTTAGTCCTGGTATCTATGATGAGTTTATCTACATATTAAGAAAATATCCGTAACAAGTCATGAATATGACAGTTGTTATTAATTCGTTTGATTTGTTTGTGCTTTTGATTTTGCCATTTGATAAGGGACTTTTCGTTTTATTTGTTCCTTGGAATTCTAAATCTTTGTAATTTTACTTATTTGTATCTAATGTTTCATAGTCAATAACAAGTTATTTTTATTCTATTTATTCATTCTATTGTTTTAAGTAATGTTGCCATTTCATCATCAGTAATTTCCAATGCCTTTGTCAGCTTCATTGCCTCAGATAGTTTTATAGCTAATACATGCTTACACTGTAAAAAAAATATATATTACATTTAACTTTTATAGATAACTATAAATACATGTATACTATTAATAATAAACAAACAAACTAAATCTAACATGACTGTATCTCTCGTTTTGATATAAAGTGCTCAATTGATGAGGTGGTAACCTTGCCAAAATATGTTAAGTTTAATAATGTTATCTTACATGTAGATGTTGCAGATTTTTGTTCTTACTCCTTTCTGAGAGATCATTGATCTAGTCTTTTTCCTATAAAATGTGTTCATGAAATAAATTATCAAAATCGTTTGAAACACTAAGGTATACATAGCCTGTTATTCATGTTATTGAAAATATTGTCTTCTTCATTTGTTATGCAACGGAATAATTAGTTCGATTTCAACATATTAGTTTGAATTGTCTTGGGATATTTTTCACATCTCTTCTACACATAAACATACATGACATATAAACATACATGACATATAAACATACATGCCATATAAGCATACATGACATATAAACATACATGACATATAAACATACATGACATATAAACATACATGACATATAAGCATACATGACATATAAACATACATGCCATATAAGCATACATGACATATAAACATACATGACATATAAACATACATGACATAAGCATACATGACATATAAACATACATGACATATAAACATACACGACATATAAACATACATGACATATAAACATACATGCCATATAAGCATACATGACATATAAACATACATGACATATAAACATACATGACATATAAACATACATGACATATAAGCATACATGACATATAAACATACATGCCATATAAGCATACATGACATATAAACATACATGACATATAAACATACATGACATAAGCATACATGACATATAAACATACATGACATATAAACATACATGCCATATAAGCATACATGACATATAAACATACATGACATATAAACATACATGACATAAGCATACATGACATATAACATACACGACATATAAACATACATGACATATAAACATACATGACATATAAACATACATGACATATAAACATACATGACATATAAACATACATGACATATCAAGTTAAACTTACCATTAAATGATCATCTTTCATCAGAACTAAAATAAAAGATAAAGAAAGATTTTTTATGAACTTTTATTTTATTCAAATTGTCATTTTACAATATCAAATCAATCTGGGCTAAAAATAATAATGTTTAAATCCTAAGAAAATAATTGGGCAGAGATTCCCCTGATTTTTAAATGTACTGTCAACAAACTACTGTGGATTCATTATTATTCGTGGGATACCAATTTTCGTGGCTTTCGTGGGTACTGGTGAACCACGAAATTAAATGTTCAACGAATAACAAATTTCCTATAGGCTTGTATGTAGACTTCGGCAAAACCACGAAATTAAATATCCACGAACTTGCATGTTTTCCATAATCCACGAAAATTGGTACCCACGAAAATAAATGAATCACAGTAATTGAGTACTAGTATCTGCACTCTTCAGCGGAACAACACAATCTGGTAGTAAAATAGGTACAAGTTGTTCCAGAACTGCCAATAAACTATGTAAGTATGTGAATGTTGAATAGTATCAATATAGGTGAAATATGTGCGAGGAGTTCCAGAAATGCCTGTAACCTACCTAAATATTTGTAGGATGGATAGAATCATTTTAAATTTTAGCGCACATGTTTCAAGTAAAAGAACTGTCAATAACCTCATCTTCTGAAACTTGGAATGGAACAATAAAGGCTTTCATTATACTTTCTTATATCATCCATTCATTTCATTTTGAACACGTGGCAATTTTTAATTTTTACTAACCTTTCATAAGCCTTGCCCACCCTTAGCAACGTGTGTTAATGTCTAAACAAGGTTTGCCGATTTTGAATATTTAACACCCACTACAACCGAGGTTTACAGATTCTTATTTCTACATCAATCCATCGTTTTTGTTCTTATTGAAATAATTTAGAAAACAAACCAGATGCTCCGCAGGGCGTAGCTTTATACGACCGCAGAGGTTGAACCCTGAACAGTTGGGGCAAGTATGGACACAACATTCAAGCTGGATTTTGCTCTAAATTTGGATTGTGATTAAATAGTTGACACAGCATTGGTTTCTGACACAGAATGAATGTATTCAAATGAACTTAAAATTTTTGTTTTCTCTTAGAGCAATTCACTGTGCTGTTGAATATTAATCCTCTCAAAAAAATGTTTAAAGAAATTTTCTTTTTATTTATGAAATTTCAAATGAGAAAAATTGAACCCAATTTTTTAATCACATCCCCCTTTCCCTTATTCCAAAACTTATTTCAATTAAAATATTCTAATGGAGTTTGCAACAATTACTACTCATTTAAATACATCATAAAATATTAAGATGTAAAAAAACTGCTTGTTATCACTGAATGGTAAAGATTATTTAAATTTATCAGTTGGTAGTAAAAAGTGAATATACATTGTATATTGTATATAACAAAGATTTAAGTTGATTCTGGACAAAGAAAGATAACTCCAATTCAAAAAAATTCTTGCAGATATTTCTTGCTTACTTTACTGGACAAAGAAAGATAACTCTTAATTAAAAAAAAATTTGCTATTTCACAATATTGTGAAATTAGATATTTCTTGCCATTGCACAATACTATGCAATTGAAAAGACTTGCTATTGCACAATACTTAATATAATAATTTTAGATCCTGATTTGGACCAACTTGAAAACTGGGCCCATAATCAAAAATCTAAGTACATGTTTAGATTCAGCATTTCAAAGAGGCCCAAGAATTTGATTTTTGTTAAAATCAAACTTAGTTTAATTTTGGACCCTTTGCACTTTAATTTAGACCAAATTTTAAAACTGGACCAAAAATTAAGAATCTACATACACAGTTAGATTTGGCATATCAAAGAACCCCAATTATTCAATTTTTGATGAAATCAAACAATGTTTAATTTTGGACCTCGATTTGGGCCAACTTGAAAACTGGGCCAATAATAAAAAATCGAAGAACATTTTTAGATTCAGCATATCAAAGAACCCCAAGGTTTCAATTTTTGTTAAAATCAAACTAAGTTTAATTTTGGACCCTTTGGACCTTAATGTAGACCAATTTGAAAACAGGACCAAAAATTAAGAATCTACATACACAGTTAGATTCGGCATATTAAAGAACCCCAATTATTCAATTTTGATGAAATCAAACAAAGTTTAATTTTGGACCCTTTGGGCCCCTTTTTCCTTAACTGTTGGGACCAAAACTCCCAAAATCAATACCAACCTTCCTTTTATAATCATAAACCTTGTGTTTAAATTTCATAGATTTCTATTTACTTATACTAACGCTATGGTGCGAAAAACCAAGAAAAATGCTTATTTGGGTCCCTTTTTGGCCCCTAATTCCTAAACTGTTGGGACCGAAACTCCCAAAATCAATACCAAGCTTCCTTTTGTGGTCATAAACAATGTGTTTAAATTTCATTGATTTCTATTTACTTTAACTAAAGTTATTGTGCGAAAACCAAGAATAATGCTTATTTGGGCTCTTTTTTGGCCCCTAATTCCTAAACTGTTGAAACCAAAACTCCCAAAATCAATCCCAACCTTTCTTTTGTGGTCATAAACCTTGTGTCAAAATTTCATAGATTTCTATTAACTTAAACTAAAGTTATAGTGCGAAAACCAAGAAAATGCTTATTTGGGCCCTTTTTGGCCCCTAATTCCTAAAATATTGGGACCAAAACTCCCAAAATCAATACCAGCCTTCCTTTTATGGTCATAAACCTTGTGTGAAAATTTCATAGATTTCTTTTCACTTTTACTAAAGTTAGAGTGCGAAAACTAAAAGTATTCGGACGACGACGACGACGACGACGACGCCAACGTGATAGCAATATACGACGAAAATTTTTTCAAAATTTGCGGTCGTATAAAAATTACATAAGCAAAGTACACTTCATTAAATAAAAGTGGGATTGACACCAAAGCTGTCAATGAACCCATGAGTGTGTCACTTAATTTGACATTTTACAGAGCTATTTGAAATCTCATACAGGAAGAATTAATTTCCCGGTATAGAAATTGAAATGAAAATAAAATCAGTCTGAAGGCTCAAGAGTCCGAGAATGGAACAATAAAGTCTGGTTATGAACCATGTTAGGA
Organism: Mytilus trossulus; assembly: GCF_036588685.1. NCBI lineage: Eukaryota > Metazoa > Mollusca > Bivalvia > Mytilida > Mytilidae > Mytilus > Mytilus trossulus. The sequence continues at coordinate 51,357,238 of NC_086380.1, forward strand.
ATAAATAAACTGCCTGTAACCCTGCATTCTGAATCCTAGATTTTTATTTTATAAAGGCTGGTAGTGAACCAGGTTTAAAATTAATACCTGTAACCTACACTTGTGACCCTGGAATAAAACAATAAAGGCTGGTAGTGAACAAGATGAAGAGTTAATGAACTAACTGTAACCTACACTTGTGAGTTGTGACCCTGGAATGAAATAATAAAGGCTGGTAGTGAACCAGGTGTTCTGTCACGGAATAGAAGTTCCTTCATAATATAAGTTCCAAATGGAAAAACTATTCTGGAATATTATTTCCACAGGAATAAATATTACAGTAGATGTTCCTAACGGAATAAATAGTACAGAATATTTGTTCCAACAGGTACAGGTATTATGACATTGTTTATAATAAAGTTTCCACTGGAACTTCTGTTAGGTGGAACAAATATACGTTGACAGTTCTGCTAATAAACTACCTGAATATCTGAACGATGGACATGAACAATAAAAGCTGGTAGTAAAACAGGTATAAGGTGTTCCAGAACTTCCAATAACCTACAATATATTTAAACACACTAAACATGATTCTACCATTTCAAAATCAACAGTACAATTTCACTGCATCATGTTGGAAATATGTTGTATAACTTTTGAACTAAAGGTACAATGAAATGTATTTTGTAATTAAATTTTTTTGACAGAGACTCCCCAACATTACTCCCCAACATTAAGTGTTTTCTTGACACGGATATGGACCCAAAGCTGAAATTAATGCATGCTGGACACAAAGGAGCCGTTAAGAAACTACTGACAATATCAATAAAATATTTCACCAATACATATTAAAGTAGATGAAGTGAAAGCTCACAGAAACCAAACATACTAAAAGATTTGAAAAACTGGCTCTTGGATCAAACATAGGGGACAGGAAATTAATTCAAATGAGTACAAGGATACGTTTGAATAAAATTGCAAGTTAATAGACCAATAAGCAAATCCAACCAGTCATTCAAAACAAACACTACACTTCACATGACAATGTTGATCCTTTGACAAGCATGCTTATCACAAACCTTTATTGATATACACATCTGGGGTCAGAGTTGATTTGAGTTCATGCAACTGAAATTTCTATTACATTACTACTAAGCTTACCTGGTATATCGACCTACCACTAGGTGAGGTCATGTGACTGACATTTCTATGATCCACTAAATCCAAAGCTGGTAGCAGAGAAGATTGGTATACAAAACTTAATCTGTAGATGATAAAATTATCATAGTTATCTGAAATAGTTAGATTGTTAGTACAGCTTGACATATTGCTAGTGTCAAATCTTTAGTGTTTGTCTCTAATCTTTGTCGTCAGTCTCTGATTTAGGTAGTCCATCTTTAACATCTATAGCACTGATCTGTTTTTTATATCCTACTTATGTGTTAAAAAGCATTGACAGAAATCCAAGGTACATTAAATAGGAGGATGTCCATAAAACCTAACAAAATTAAACACTCATCTATGTCAGGTATAAACATTTTCTGAGGTTTGGAGAGGTAAACTACATGTAACAAAGCCATGACTAAATGTGTGGTTCACTCTGATAAAGTAAGGAATCGACAGCAAATAGACATATAGACTTATCAAATGATACGTGAATAATTACATCCCTAGCCAATTCATTCCATCATGTCTATGTTGTGCATCAGTTATTATATTTCCTGTGTTCTGACATTTCAAGACTACTTACAAGTCTAAATGTTAAAAATATGTTGATTTATTTAAGTATAGTAATTTGAAATTAAATGCAAGAAGTGTAGTCAATTAAAGATTGTGAAATTGATTTCATAATGAAAATAAAACTTACGCTGAAAGAATTTCATCTGTTACTGTAAAACAATAATTAAAAATATCAGTATTAAATGAGTGTACAGGTCTGAAAATGTTAGAAAAAGTAAAAAAAACAGCTGAACACTTAAGATTAGGACTGACATATATGAATATCAATAATGTGGTCATTTTTATAAAGGAGTAGGGCAATAAGGCCCTTATTTGGCCCAAACATTACTGCAAATTTAAAAGTTATCATATGTATTCTTAAACAACTAAAAACTGTACTACAGTACAAGGTACTCAGAGAAACAAAAACAAATTTGTCATTAAACAAGTTTCCCTGGCAACAAATCATGATTTATTTTGTATATTTTGTAAAATTTCGTGATTTTCCTTGTTTTTCACCATATTTTATGTATATTTTAGATTGAAAAAGTATGAGCGCATCCAAGAAACAACTTTATATTTGGTTGGATCATGTCAATAGTAATAATAAAGCTTCTCTTAAATTATCTTGCTGTTTCTTGCCTGCGCACTATGTTTCCATAACAGAAATAAAGATGGAAAACTTCATAAAATCTGTATTTTTCATCAATTTTTTTAAATAGTAAATATTATGACATAATAGTGACGTCATCAGGTAAAAATCTTTATGCTTTTCTTTTATATTTCTTGAACCTATGCATTTCTAAACGTTATGTGCCAATTTGAAATAGATATCAAACATTTATTTTTTTTGGGCCAAATCCAGGCCTTAATGCCCCTACTTCTTTCCTGTTTTTAAAACTTTGAATTTTTCGAAAAAACTAAGGATTTTCTTATCCCAGGCTTAGATTACCTTAGACGTATTTGGCACAACTTTTTGGAATTTTGGATTTTAAATGCTCTTCAACTTTGTTCTTGTTTGGCTTTATAAATATTTCGATATGAGCGTCACTGATGAGTCCTCAATGCTCTTCAACTTTGTATTTGTTTGGCCTTTTAACTGTTTTGATCTGAGCGTCACTGATGAGTCTTATGTAGACGAAACGCGCGTCTGGCGTATTAAATTATAATCCTGGTACCTTTGATAACTATTTATGTAGACCAAACGCGCGTCTGGCGTACTAAATTATAATCCTGGTACCTTTGATATCCTACATAAACAAATGCATACCATATATCATGCTAATGCAACATTATTTGTAACATTCCTTTTGATTGGATAATGCCATTAAGTTTTGTGGCATTTATTCACAATTGATGTTAACAAATTGACATGCAAGCACAGACAAGGTAAGGTAGATTTAAAATGTATGTTTTAATGTTGTTTTTGACCCGTTTCATTAGAATGAAGATAACAATATTATATTTTAAGCTCCAGGGCATCAACTGGTGATTTGATAGTCGCAAATACCCATTAAAATAAATGGCAACCTGTTTTAAATTGAATTTGGGACCATCAAATCACCAATTGATGCCGTCAGAGCTGGATTTGTTTCTTTCTATCAATTATTGAGTTTTGAACATTGGTATACCAATGTTGCGGCTTTTGTTGCCTTTACTGAAAATACAAAACAGTCATCTTCTAACTGACATGGCATATATATTTACTGAAGAGTGACATCCTGTTTACATGAAAGTACAGAAGGCTCATATAATGCAAACAAATCCTACCCACCACTGAACATACCATATATTACTGACTTATATTGTTTAAATAGGTCTTGAAGAAATATGTTGCATCCCAATAAAGTTCGAAGCACAACTGAGCCTTTATTACTCACCTGTTGAAAAGTGTATGTCTGCTAATTGTATATATATAAGTTGTTTTTTGCTGCTGAACCATTTTGCAATTGATAATTTTAACGCAGTTCCAACAGTTTTTGAGAAAAACAATGATAACAGCAAAAAACAGTAAAATTTCAAATTTATGGGGCAAGAACTCCAAATCAGAGTGACAGATTTTATGAAATATTGAGTGCATATCTATTTCTAAAGAAAACAGCAAAAAACAGTAAAAATAATTCAAAATGAATATATCAAGGGCAGTAACTCAAAACTAGAGGCTCTCAAGAGCCTGTGTCGCTCACCTTGGTTTATGTGCATATTAAACACTGGACACAGAAAAATTCATAACAAAATTGTGTTTTGATGATGGGGATGTGTTTGTAGATCTTACTTTACTGAACATTCTTGTTGCTACAATTATCTCTATCTGTAATGAACTTGGCCAAGTATATACAGTGGAATTTTTTTTCTAAAAAACAACAAAAATTTATGAAAAATGTAAAAAAAAATGACTATAAAGGGCAATAACTCCTAAAGGGGTCAACTGACCATATCGGTCGTGTTGACTTATTTGTAAATCTAACTTTGCTGAACATTATTGCTATTCACTGTTTATCTCTATCTATAATATAATTCAAGAAAATAACCAAACAGCAAAATTTCCTTAAAATTACCAATTCAGGGGCAGCAACCCAACAACGGGTTGTTCGATTCATCTGAAATTGTGAGGGCAGATAGATTTTGACCTGATAAACAATTTAACTCCATGTCAGATTTGCTCTAAATGCTTTGGTTTTTGAGTTATAAGCCAAAAACTGCATTTTACCCCTATGTTCTATTTTCAGCCATGGCAGCCATCTTGGTTAGTTGACCGGGTCACTGGACACAATTTTTAAACTAGATACCCCAATGATGATTGTGGCCAAGTTTGGTTTAATTTGGCTCAGCAGTTTCAGAGGAGAAGATCTTTGTAAAAGTTAACAGAATATAAAGTAATAAAAAGGAAGAAGTAGTTAAATACATAGATGAATTTTTCCCAAATTTCCAGGGTAGATTAATCCCACCTAGATGTCTTTCATAAATTTTCAGTAGCACTTTTATCAACGATTCTACAGGAAGTTCTAAAACGCTGAAGAAAAAAACAGCACAGTGAAAAATTGGTATATTATAATTAATATCTCTGGAACCACTTAAGATAAATAAATAATTAAAAAGGATTTTAGAAGCTAATATAATAGTCTATAAGCATGATAAGATCAAATGAAAAAGGAATTTATTTAGATAAGCATTATTACCAAAATTTGACCAGAAGCCTTGATAAACGTGACTCTGGCAATCCATTTTTTAACCTTAAAACTCAATTGCATGAAAAAGCATATGCACATATCCAGGTCAATAGGATAATAAATAATAATCCCCCAGATCAATCCTAATCTTTTTATCATGGTAAGAAACATTGTTCTAAAATTTCATAGAAATCAATACACTTACTTCACTTATACTCAAGCTATTGTCTGGAAACCAAAATGTCTTTGGAAAACAACACAGACATCACCATAGCATACATGACATATACATGTAATATGAATGCTCAAATTTAGTAATCATTTTTTTTTTTTATAAAAATTGTATGGCTATATCAATACTATGTTATATGCTATGTTTGTGTAGATCACTGACACAATGATTGATTCTGGTTGATTAATACATTTATGTATGACTTACTTTTACCAGAATCAGTGTAAGCATTCTCTACTTCTTTCCATAGTTCCTCTCCAACAGACTTTATTACATCTCCCTGAATTAAAACAAGATGATAAAAATAGATTATGATAAGTTGTAAATGGTTATTCTGGCAGGTTCTTCCTATGACCATATAAACACTTCAAACATTACAATGTATGTTATATCTGAATAATTTAATTTTGGATGAAACTCATCTTCTGATTGGCTAACACTGTTTTGTTTATCAGCTCAGAGACACAATTTTGTCATCAACGTTTTTTTCATGGTTTACTACGGTTTAAAATAGAATTTAGAATTAAATTATAAGAAATGACTGTAATATTTTTTCTGTCTATTCGTAATAACATAAAAATTGTGGTGTACACTTAAAAATAACCCGTTATGCAAGCTAGTCAGTGTGCACCACATATTTATGTTATTTCTTCATAGACAGAAGAAATATTACAGTCATTCCTTAAATAAATTCATCATATCTGTCTGTACAGGTGATATTACAACAAAAGATTTGATCAGGCTTGACATTTGTACCACCTGAACTCATTTCATAGGCACAGGAAATATGTCCCCTTGGAATCATATATATATATATTCATCCAGAATTATAGATTATAGTTGATCATCTCAACCAGATTGATTTTCTCCCTTGAGACAGTACGGCAAAAGTGAGAAAATCAATCAAGTTGAGATGAGATCATGACCGATGTTAATCTGTTTATCTCTATTTTACCTACATGTATGACGACGTTGTCAATTTCATGTCAAATTCATTAGCAACGCCACATGCCTCCTTAGTTTCTAGCAATAATTTTCCATCTCAAGCGAGTAGCATGATATGAAAAATTATCACAAAAAAAGATCAAAGAAAAATCCACAAAATAGCGATAATACATATTATACATGTACATGTTATATGTATTTAAGGAAATATGTTCAAGCTTTGGAAAATTTGTTCAAGAACTAATTTTTTAACCAATAGAAATGTGAAATATTTTATTTTTGTTACAGAACATAAATACTGCTCTATGAATTTATTTCGGATAAAATGACAACTATATGTCATATATGTCCCCATTCAAATGCATTGATCATTTAAAAAAAGGGGGGGGGGGGGGGGGGGGGGGGGTTCCATCACAGAAATTACTCCCCTCTCCCTGGATCTGCTACTGTTGTGTGTTAACATTTTCCTCTATGTGAATGGAGATATAAAATTGAGAATGGAAATGGGGGATGTGTCAAAGAGACAACAACCCGACCAAATAAAAAACAACAGCTGAAGGTCACCAACAGGTCTTTAATGTAGCGAGAAATTCACGCACCCGGAGGCGTCCTTCAGCTGGCCCCTAAACAAATATATACTAGTTCAGTGATAATGAACGCCATACTAATTTCCAAATTGTACACAAGAAACTAAAATTTAAATAATACAAGACTAACAAAGGCCAGAGGCTCCTGACTTGGGACAGGCGCAAAAATGTGGCGGGGTTAAACATGTTTGTGAGATCTCAACCCTCCCCCTATACCTCTAACCAATGTAGAAAAGTAAAAGCATAACAATACGCACATTAAAATTCAGTTCAAGAGAAGTCCGAGTCTGATGTCAGAAGATGTAACCAAAGAAAATATGCCTTGATTGGCAGAAATTCTATTACAGATACATTATACAGATCCATGATTTTGTATATATGGTTTCAAAGGATGGCACATACATGAACATGTAGCCTATTTTCATTGAATTTTAGTTTTATAGTATCGATCATAGCCTTCAAACCAAAGCTAATTTTTTGGAAAATTTTAGCTGGATTTTGTTGGTTAAGTAAAGAATTTTACAAGCCCTAAAGCAATTTCACTAGCCTGTGCCATAGAACTTGTGTTAGTATCATGTATAATTTCAAAATGTTTTCCACTGAACATGTTGATCAATACATTTTTTTATATTTTATTTTTTCTAAGATTTTCTATTTTCTTTTTAAATGGGCATGATTAATGCTTAATTAAATTAAAGTTTCTGTGATTTTTTTAATATATAAATAGCATATACACAATATGTATGATGTTGAAGACATTGAAATGAGGAAGGTTTATTGCAACTTTATGCATGTTATGAGTGCATGCCAGGTAAAATTGGAAATATACAAGTCGTAGATTAATATTCCACTGATTTACAAGTGAAAAAGACCCAGTTTGTATTCTTTTATTTGAAACTGTTATAGAATGTTTTTCGTTTTTTCTTTAAAAAAAATAATTCCATCTAATAAATCACAGGCACTCGTATCAGAATTTTTTTCCTATTCATGTATATACCTTTATCATGTTTATACTAATATTTCACATTTAATAAAATAATTGTATTTTCTTTCTTTGCGTAATAAGAAGTAATTCAGTACTAGACCTTAATATAATTATTTTGGCGCCTTTTTCTAATTATCGAGAAAACACCTAAGCGAGTTCTACAGTTATATTTAGATATTATTTATTACAATGTTTTTGTATCATTGTATGGAAGTTTATTATTTTTCTTGTTCTAATTCATATTATTTATATTTGTAGATTGTGTGATTCCAGAATTGTGTCGATAATTTGGACTTTGAAATAATTTAATACAATTTGGACTAATATATTGATTATGAATGAAACATTTTGTTGTAAAAAAGTTTATTAAAACTGCTTTGGTGCATCTCTCAATTCACATAAGTCTTTAGTTGTCTTTGAAGTAATCAGAAAAGTTTTATGTTCGGATGAGCAAGCGAAGGAGAACATAATCCTGTTTATATAAAGGTATATAAGAATTTTTTTTCTGAGACAAGTGCCTGTGTAATAAATCTATAATAATAATACTGAAATTTTCGATTGACTGAAGCTTGACTGGTGCAGGCCCTCCCTTAGGTCAGTCTGTGGACCCTCCACTACTTTCCACTATTTTTACAAAAAGTTCTGGATCAGCTGACTGATCATTTTTTGCTGATACTAGTAATACTAACACATGTTTTATAGTGTTAGTATTCTCAGATGTTATAGTCCCAGTTTTAGTATTGTGTGAATATTAAAATGACTATGGCACATATATTAAATAAAAATATTAAAGACTAAAGAACATTTACTAAAAATAATAGGAAGTAGGCTAGTCCAAATAATTATGACGTCTGGGACGGCTATTTTATTTTTTTTCTGGGACGCCTTCCTACGACGGTTGTAGGAAGGCGTCCCAAAAAAAATAATTAAAATAGCCTTGCCAGACGTCATAATTATTTGGACTAGAAGTAGGCCTAACACAAGAAAAATACTGTAAAAAAGGGGTTACATTCTCCAGGACACATGTGCTTGAACTGTCCCCTTTTCGTGTATATTAATGTCCAAATAAATGGGATTAAAAAAAAAAAGTCTTTCCGAAATTCGTATATTAATCTCCTCATCTTAATTTACCATTAGCTCGTGAATCTGTGGCTAAAACTGTTTCTATTTTTGGATCTTTTTGTATTTTCCCGGATTGGTCGAATTCATTATTCAGCAGGTATGACAAATATTTCTCATGGAAATTTAGCCAGTTTTTTTTTAAATAGTATTATATCTATCTGGTTTGCTTTCAATATTGTTTCATTGTTATTTATTTTATTTGTATTTAAGAAATGTGTTTTAATTTGCAATTACTGGTGATTTGAGTGTTGATAAATGATAAACACCCCTTTTGGAAAATGTAAACATATCGAAGTTTCTCGGAATCTCTTTGGATTATTCATCTTCTCTGTCAACGTGTATTCAGAACGATGGCTGCTGAGTTAGAAAGCTTGGAGAAATCTTTACAAAAGAATGTCCCACCTCAAGAGTTGGCAGATGTGTGGAGAATTCTGTACGGAAAGGAACTTAGGTAAAATCTGAGTTTGTGCATGTTCAGATTCAATGCAAAACAACCTTACCGTAAATGTAAAGCAAAACATTAGTTACTAATGGGAAGAGGGAGAGAAACGAATCTTAATTCCATTTCTATTTTCTTGGAGTAATTTTAAACTCGTGAATGCATTATTGGAACAACAGGCTATTTGCCAATTCCCGTAATTGAGTCTTTAGTCTTTAGAAGTGTCAACTTGACACTATAATCTCTTTGTAATTTTTGGATCACCCCGGTAATTTTATGTCGCTATTGTATTTAACTCATTAGGAGGGAGGGTAGGAGGGTCCTGATCCCGAAATCCTGTGCTTAAAACCATGAAATCCTCAAATCCCGGGCTTAAAAAACAAAATCCTGAGGTCCCGAAATTCGAAAAAAAGGAATTCCCCGATCCCGAAATCCTGGTGTTTTTTTTTGTTGTTTTGAATTATAGGAAAATTTATTACTAGCTTGATAGCTACTAATTCCCCTAATAAAATTGATCCTCTATTGGAAACGGGCTGTGTTAACTCCACATTTTCAGTGATGTTTGATATTAAAATAGCTGTAATTAGAGATCCCTAATTTGGTTGTCTCCCTTATGAAGGACATTATTTTTTACTTAAAATGGAGAGCTAGCAGACAGAGCAAATTTACCTGTGCGTAATGTGAGTTATCTATAAGGTTTTTAAATCTTTTAATTTCATTAATTTGTTGTTCAGCAAAATACTTTTGAAAATTAATTAAAACCACTGATACGTCACTTTCAAATCATCATGCTTTGCATTGGCAAAAGGGAATCCTGTCCGGTATGAAACCAGTCTACGATTGACAAAGGGAAGTAATTTATTTAAAAAGTGTGTAATAATAGAATCAAATCGGTAATTGGCAAATGGACTATTTGCCCAGATGTTATCAACTTCAGGGGCAGATCCAGCCATTTAAAAAGTGTGGGGGGGGGGGGGGGGGGGGGGTCCTAACTCAGAACCTGATCCTTATATTATAAATGATCAATTCATTCTGACAACACTGAGTTAACTGGGGAAAATTCAAACTCGAAATTTGTTCCATAAAAATTTTTACAATCCAAGCATTAAAAAAGATACTGAAACAGCTCTTATATAGAACAGATGAATTAAGTTAAAGTCTACCGTTACTTTCTTTCACTTGCAGTACATTTGGTTGCCAACTTACATTTTTTCATTTTGTTTTTTGGCGGCAGAAATATTCTTTAAAATTTGTCAGTTTATATATATACATTGTATCCTTATCAATTTATAACGCTTGAGCATTTGTAATACATAGGAAGATGGGTATAATGTATACACATGCAAGAACTAGCTACGACATTCAATGTACAGTAATAGAAGTCAGTATAATATTATATTACTGCGTAGTTGTTGTGATGTTACCTGGTTACTGTATACATCAATGACATCGCCGGATATTTTTTATGTTCAGGCAATTAAAAAAAACTTCAATAGGGCATGTAGGGAGTAGCTTTAAAACTAGCTCGGTTGCTAAAGACTTTCTTTGGACCAATAGATTCGTCTTTCATTTTTGAATCGTATATCAATTTTTTTTTAAATTCTGTTGAACAACAAAATAGAAATTTTTTAGCGTATCATGCTGTTAATTTCAACGGTTCGTATCTCAAAAACGAAAACAGTTACCCCCTTTTTCTTTTATTTTTCATATATACATATATGTGAAATTAAAAAAAAATCTGTTGAGTAGTTTAATTATGTACACTCATGACTTCACCTTAATAATTTTTGTTAATAAGAACATAGGTGTGAAATAAAAGTTTTTGTCTTCTATCTTGAACATGTTGAAAAGAAAACCCTTACAGTCATGACAGTATCAAAACCAAATTAAATTTGTTAATGTTTTACACAGACAACTAGAGTTTCCAAAGGAGGCTAGAGATTTAGCAGATAAAAGACAGTTTGAATTAAAAGGCAGTTGTTTTACTGCAGAAAAAGAATCCCTCCGTCAACCAAGAATTGTCAGAATTGGTGCTATACAAAATCAGATTATTATACCCACTACAGAGCCTGTACCAAAACAGGTAAGGTTAGATCCATGAACTGTCTAATACAGGGTCTGTACCAAAACAGGTAAGGTTAGATCCATGAACTGTCTAATACAGGGTCTGTACCAAAACAGGTAAGGTTAGATCCATGAACTGTCTAATACCTGAATACAGGGTCTGTATCAAAACAGGTACGGTTAGATCCATGAACTGTCTAATACAGGGTCTATATCAAAACAGGTAACATGTGATCCATGAACTGTCTAATACAGGGTCTGTATCAAAACAGGTGATATTTAATCTGTGAAATGTCTAATACAGGGTCTGTATCAAAACAGGTGATATTTAATCTGTGAAATGTCTAATACAGGGTCTGTATCAAAACAGGTGATATTTAATCTGTGAAATGTCTAATCAATGCTAATACAGGGTCTGTATCAAAACAGGTAAGATTTAATCTATGAACTGCCTACCACAAAGTCTGTGTATCAAAACAGGTAAGGATAGATCCATACCACATAGTCTCTATCAAAACAGATAAGATTGAATCTATGAACTGTATTCTACAGATTCACTTTCAAAACAGGTAAGATTTAATCAATGAAATGTCTAAAACAGAACCTGTACCAAAACAGGTAAGATTTAATCTATGAACTGCCTACCACTTATTCTCTATCAAAACAGATAAGGTTAGATTCATGAACTGCCTACCACTTATTTTCTATCAAAACAAATAAGGTTAGATTCATGAACTTCCTACTACTTAGTCAAAATCGGTAAGATTGAACATGTTGAATCCATGAACCAACTCCTTCAGAGATGACAGTTATTCAAACCGGGTATAATTTGATCTACGAACTGCCTACTACAGGCCTAGGGTCTGTATCAAAACAATTAAGATTTCTACATGACATATGCCATTGTGCAACTCTTTTTATTCTTTTTACTCATGGTTTCTATACACCAAACATGGACTTTGCAGTTGCATATTAAATTATTCTTTTCATGTGTGTACATGGAGCAATAATATTGTGAATGGAAATGGGGAATGTGTCAAAGAGACAACGACCTGACCATAGAAAAAACACCAGCAGAAGGTCACGAACAGGTCTTCAATGTAGTGAGAAATTCCTGCACCCAAAGGCGTCCTTCAGCTGGGCCCTAAACAAATATATACTAGTTCAGCGATAATGAACGCCCGGTTTTGTTTCAGATTGAATCTCTACACAACAGAATATCAAAGATTATAGAAGCGGCTAGTTTATAAGTTGTTAATATTGTCCTGGTTTTGTTTCGGATTGAATCTCTACACAACAGAATATCAGAGATTATATAAGTGGCTAGTTTATAAGTTGTTAATATTGTCCTGGTCTTGTTTCAGATTGAATCTCTATACAATAGAATATCAGAGATTATAGAAGTGGCTAGCTATAGGTTATAAGTTGTTAATAATAATATTGTCTTGGTTTTGTTTCGGATTGAATCTCTACACAACAGAATATCAGAGATTATAGAAGTGGCTAGTTTATAAGTTGTTAATATTGTCCTGGTTTTGTTTCAGATTGAATCTCTATACAATAGAATATCAGAGATTATAGAAGTGGCTAGCTATAGGTTTTAAGTTGTTAATAATAATATTGTCCTGGTTTTGTTTCAGATTGAATCTCTACACAACAGAATATCAGAGATTATAGAAGTGGCTAGTTTATGTGGTGTCAATGTCATCTGTTTACAAGAAGCATGGAGTAAGTGTAAATGTATTGAGAATCTTGTTAGTGCTCTTACAAGTACAATTCTTGCCAGATTTCTATAAAACTGTTATGCTGTATGTTAATATCATCAATATCTCAGACAAATTTTATAATGGTGGATAATCTACTTGTTTTTAAAATATTGGAAATATTAAATTTATGTAAAATGTCATTTTTAGCGCTCTCACAGGTTCAATTCTTTTCTTTTAAAATTTATACAATGTACTATAATATCAGCATTATACATATCTCGAACAAGTTTTATAATGGTGGACAATCAGGGGACTTACTGGAATAAGTGATTTAATTCTTGGGTTTTGTATTATACATGTATTCTGTTATCATTAAAATCATACATTTATATTTAAGCAATGCCATTTGCCTTCTGTACACGTGAGAAACATCCATGGTGTGAATTTGCTGAATCAGCAGAAGATGGAGCTACAACAAAATTACTACAAGAGGTATGAATTATCTCCCTTCCTCAACAACAACTTAAGAAAATGTATGAATTATCTCTCTTCCCTAAGTAAATTACTGCAAAAGGTATGAATTATCTCCCTTCCCTAACTAAATTACTGCAAAAGGTAAGAATTATCTCCTTTCCCTAACTAAATTACTACAAGAGGTATGAATTATCTCCCTTCCCTAATTAAATTACTACAAGAGGTATGAATTTACCCATTCCCTAACTGAATTACTGCAAAGGGAATGAATTATCACCCTTCCTCAACAAAAATGTTACAATAGGTATGAATGATCTCCCTTCCCTAACTAAATTACTACAAAAGGTATGCATTATCTCCCTTCCTTAACTAAATTACTTCAACAGGTATGAATTATCTCCCTTCCCTAACTAAATTACTACAAGAGGTATGAATTATCTCCCTTCCCTAACTAAATTACTACAAGAGGTATGATTTATTTCCCTTCCCTAAAGGGGTATGAATTATCTCTCTTCCCTATCTAAATTACTACTAAAGGTATGAATTATCTCTTTCCCTAATTGAATTACTACAAAACGTATGAATTATGTCCCTTCCCTATCTAAATTACTACAAGAGGTATGAATTATCTCCCTTCCCTAACTAAATTACTACAAGAGGTATGATTTATTTCCCTTCCCTAAAGGGGTATGAATTATCTCTCTTCCCTATCTAAATTACTACTAAAGGTATGAATTATCTCTTTCCCTAACTGAATTACTACAAAACGTATGAATTATTTCCCTTCCCTATCTAAATAACTGCAAAAGGTATGAATTATCTCCCTTCCCTAACGAAAATTTAACAACAGGTATGCATTATCTCTATATAACAAAATATTCTTTTGATCTTACTAACTGATAATTTTATTTCTCTGCACAGAAAAATGATGAAAACTTAGAAATATCTATAATCTAAAAATGCATGTGCCATTGTCAATGAAATTAACAACGTCGTCATAGGTTAAATAGCAATAAACAGATTATCATTAGTCATGACTGAACACAATTGCTTTTCTCAATTTTTCTATAATATTATTTTTGAAGTTCATAAATTTATGATTTAATTGTCTTGAAAAGTCATTCAAGCTTATATACAAATAAAATGTATTGTTTCAAGTAACTGAGATATGTGTGTGCTAATTTGAATTTATAGAAATCCTTTAAGGTGGTACCCAACACTTTCACTAAAATTAATTTGTCTCGTTTAATTTTCCTAAAATTTGGACAAATTGTTTACTTTGACCATTTTACAAAAAAATCAAAAAATCAAAAAATTTGAACCAAGCGTTTTATCAGAAAAATTACACTGGTTATATAGCAATTTGACAAACACCAATTTTGATCATTGTGAAGCTTTATATTGCCTTCACAAGGCAAGGTAATTAAAACGTTTAGCTGATATTACAGAGTTATCTCCCTGTAGTGTTAGGTACCACCTTAAATAATATATCTATGTAAACAGTCAATAAGTATTTAAAAATCTTTTTCAGCTGGCAAAGAAATACAACATGGTTATAGTGTCCCCTATACTTGAACGTGACGCTGATCATGGAGATATTCTAGCAAACACAGCAGGTAATACAAAACTATGGCTTGTCACATTGTTATAAGAAAATTGTTTTCTTCCTTTGATTTCCATCTTCAGCATGGTTAGTGTGATGAACTACTTTTGGGACAAATTTTATCAAAATTATAGATAACTCAAAATATGGAAAAATTTCATATTAAGCCAGTCTTGAATTCAGTTTAACAGCATCAGAAATACTAATTTTTAACCTTTCACTAAATCACTTCTTAACCTTAAAATTCATGACTATACATTTATTATTATAGTAAAGTTTAATCATGTTAATCATTTTTTTTGCATTTTGCCTTATAATTTAAACATTATAATAGATATAGATAATTGTAGATATAAACTTAAATAGCAAAAATTTGTAAGGGTTCCACGGAACCCAGTGTCTCGCCTATTTTTGCTGTAAATCACAGGCTCAACAACAATGAGGAAAAAAATCAATAAAAATATTCCTCTTGTTACTATTTAATGATTGTAAGAAAATCTAAGTCCATTTAAAATTAAATTACAGAAAAAAACAGAGTAATCTTTTTACAAACTTTACTTCTGGATACAATCTTATGATCATAAATACGCTTCTGTCGAAGTTTGGTACAAACCCAGGATAGTTTAAGAAAGTTATTAAAATTCTAAAAACTTTAACCACAGAGTGAATGTAATGGTTCCCCGCAGAAAAACTAAGTCCATTTAAAGGTAAAATATGGAAAAAATGGATTTATTTATTTACAAAATTTACTTCTGGATATTATCTTATGATCATAAACAAGCTTCTGTCCAAGTTTGGTACAAACCCAGGATAGTTTAAGAAAGTTATTAAAATTCTAAAAACTTTAACCACAGAGTGAATGTTTTGTTTCCCCGCAAAAAAATTAAGTCCATTTATAGTAGAATACGGTAAAAATGGAATTTTATTTTTACAAAATTTACTTCTGGATACTATCTTATGATCATAAACAAGCTTAAAGCAAAATCCAGTATAGTTTAAGAAAGTTATTAAAATTTCAAAAACTTTAACCACAGAGTGAATATTTGTTGACGCCGACGACGACGGAATGTAGGATCGCTTAGTCTCGCTTTTTCGACTAAAGTCGAAGGCTCGACAAAAATGATCAGCAAAGATTAGATCTACTATTAAGACAACACGAAGGAAATTGTATGACAACTCCATATTAGAGTTATTGCCCTTTAATTACTGTTTTTACCAATTTCTTTTAAATCCCAAAATTGATCAGCAAGGCAAAGTCTTCTAAAAAGTATTTTTGTCAAAAAAGACTGGTAGACTGTATCTCTCATAAATGACCCTCTTTAAAATAATGTGTTTGAGAAAAAATTAAAAAGAGTAGAGAAAAACTAAACTTAAATGATCAACACTACAAGACCAACAAAACAAAGGTTTATGTCATAAATTCTATTCTTGTCTACAATGTTGGACAGTGTCCTTTGTTGAATATGCAAATAGACCAAAGAGCTATTAATTAGGGCAGTGGTATGGTATTTCACTGTTAGTAATGCAAAATTTTCCAGTTATTATTGTCTTTTTGAAACTTTTTTCTGAAAATTCCAGAAAAAACTATTTTTTGAAAAAAGAGACTAAAGATATCAAATCTAAACTCATGATATTGATTGATTGATTCTATTTTGATTGGTTAATTTTTTCTAACATCCATGTATAGAACACTATAAAGAAATCACAAACTACATTGAAAAATAGGATTGATTTCAGTTGCTAATGGATTTTTGATAGAAACTGCGTAGATAGGTGGCGCTGTCTTGTTGTTTATGGTAAGAACGAATGTGAAGATAACTCAGGAAGTAATCATTTTGTTTAATTAACAATTTTCATTAACCTTTTGATTGGATAGGAGAAAAAATACTTCCTAACAAAATCAGACTTTACATAGATATAGGAAGATGTGGTATGAGTGCCAATGAGACAACTCTCCATCCAAGAAACAATTTATAAAAGTAAACCATTGTAGGTCAAGGTACAGCTTTCAACACAGAGCCTTGGCTTAAGCTGAACAGCAAGCTATAAAGAGCCACAAAAATTACTAGTGTATGCATGTTTGTGAATATTTACACTTTGTATAAAGTTCTTGGTTTTTTTTCTCCATTTCAGTGGTAATCTCTAACACAGGACAGTACTTAGGGAAGTCAAGGAAAAACCATATACCTAGAGTAGGAGATTTTAATGAGGTCAGAAAACAATCCAATTAAACTTTAATTAGAAATATACTAGGGAAGTCAAGGAATAATCATATACCTAGAGTAGGAAAATTTAATGAGGTCAGAAAACAATTCATTTAAAGGTTTCACAATTTTCAATGCATAAGGGAATGTTGTTTATAAATAACACAAACAATAGAGGACAAAGTTTAAACCTTTGGGGACATTAAATTTTACATTTTGTTGTCCTTGATTAATGGTGTCACCATTTGTTCTTCAGTAAAGAAGTATATATAGCAGTTACTATTATTCTGTTTAATATATATGTGAGAGATGATGCAATCAAAGCAGTGCTAAATCTTAGGATTTAAATGTTTAATTTATGGGCATTATGTTTTCTGGTCTGTGCATCTGTTTGTTTGTCTGCTCATTTGTTTGTCCGCTCATTCATTTGTCCGCTCATTCACTTGTCCGCTCATTAATTTGTCCGCTCATTTGTTTGTCTACTTATTTGTTTGTCCGCTCATTCATTTGTCTGCTCATTCATTTGACTGCTCATTTGTTTGTCCACTCATTTATTTGTCCGCTCATTCATTTGTCCACTCATTCATTTGTCCGCTCATTCATTTGACTGCTCATTTGTTTGTCCACTCATTTATTTGTCCGCTCATTCATTTGTCCGCTCATTTGTTTGTCCACTCATTCATTTGTCCGCTCATTTGTTTGTCTACTTATTTGTTTGTCCGCTCATTCATTTGTCCGCTCATTCATTTGACTGCTCATTTGTTTGTCCACTCATTTATTTGTCCGCTCATTCACTTGTCCACTCATTCATTTGTCCACTCATTCCTTAGTTTGCTCATTTTTTTGTCAGCTCATTCATTTGTCCACTCATTCATTTGTCCACTCATTCCTTAGTTTGCTCATTGATTTGTCCGCTCATTCATTTGTCCACTCATTCATTTGTCCACTCATTCCTTAGTTTGCTCATTTATTTGTCCGCTCATTCATTTGTCCACTCATTCCAGACTTTGTTTAGGCCAAAAAAATGTATTTATATTTGGTTTTGAAATTCCAGTTATATACAATGTATATAACTGGAATTTCAAAACCAAATATAAATACATTTTATTTATATTTGGTTTTGAAATTCCAGTTATATACAATGTATAACTGGAATTTCAAAACCAAATATAAATACATTTTTTTGGCTTAAACATCAAGATACAACGATTATGGTATCCTGTATCAATGAAGAAAAAATGGAAATTTATGAATAAATTGTACTAATTGTTTTCAAAACAAGCACATATTTAGAAGTTTTATAATACTGTTACATTAAAGATGGATTTTAAGAAAAAGTATACTGTTCAGATTATTTTAAGCAGATTTTGCAATAAAATAAAACTTAAAAAATGCTTTTGGTTTCTTATGGTTTCCTGTTGCATTCAAAAAAAACTTTAATTTAACATTGAAAATAGATTTTGAATATTAACATGAACACGAAGCAAGTAACACTAGTAATGGTGTTCATTTATGTCTTATGAAATATATTGTGCAAAATAAAGAAAATAAAGATTGGTTTCCTGTTTGGTTTCCTGTCACGTAAACAGTGAATCAAAATGTATTAATTTTTTCTTGAAAAACTCAATTGTTCCATTAATACTATTCTAACACCAACACAACCCACAGAATAAAAGTTAAAGTTTTAGAACTTATGAAAAAGGAAACCAAAAGAAACCAAAGGCCCAATACCAAATTATGGTCCATATACAACTCGTCTAAACATCAACCCAACAATGTAAGATCTGTAAATTTGCTTTCGCAAATTTTTGGTTCTTCCCTCGCCGGGATTCGAACCAATGCTACTGTGATATCGTGACACCAAATCGCCTGCACTGCAGCCAGCCATCACGGTATTTAGGAAATACAATATATAGAGTATATATAATCATGCCTGAGTCAAGTGGTTTTTTTTTTAAATTCATAAACATATATAGCTTAAGCTTGTTCTGTAAAATATTAGAAAAACTAAAAAAAAATCTTGGGAATTACAATAGATTTGTCATATATGTTTGTATATTTGTCATCACAATAAGATGTTTCCTTTGGTTTGATCCTATCAATAGTTATCGAAGGTACCAGGATTCTATAATTTTAAACGAGAAGACCTCATTTTGGGTGTGGCTTCTCTTCTTTCCACAATAAATTAATATTCATGCCTCTGTGTCCTATATCATGTATATGTACAGTGCATAATCGCATTTGTCATCCATTCATATGATTTTCCATGCCAGATTGAGTTATTTTGGGAGAAAAACGAGAAAAATGGCTTCTGGATATGTTTCTGTCATTGGACGAAATTTTAAGTCAGATTAGACTTCCGGTTTGTGTTTTCTGTATACTTTTATCATACAAACATGTATACTACGAATAAAGTGTTTTCTCTGTCTGATATGCGTCGTTGGACGAAATTTTAATTCAGATTAGACCTCCGGCTTGCGTTTATTGAATACAAGGAAACAAATACATATACTACATTTTGTACTAGGAATAAAGTGTATTTTCCGTCTGATACCATTTTCAAGTTTACTATCCACGGCGGTCACAGAGTTTATTGAATAGAGAGTGTCCGTATAATATATCAATGTCCGCCTTGGATCGATTATTAAACTGAGAATTGAATTTAAAAGAAAATACACTTTATTTATAGTAATAAATGAAGCAGAACCTTTCCAGGACGTCGGGAACAGGTGTTTTTAAGATCGAAATTTCAGGATTGACCATTTCGGGATCTGGGATTTCTTTTTTGGAATTTCAGGATGTCAAGAAAATAATTTATATTAAATTCGTAACCTCAGAATTTCATGTTCTTAAGACCGGGATATCGGGATCCAGACCCCTACCGGTGCGATCCCCCTCCTTTTATGAATGTTCATAATATACAGATAAGCGCTAAAATTACCCATGTGTCATAAAAATTAATAGAGAACTAACAAAAAAAAGGATTCCTTTGGTCAGTCAGGGGACTTACTGAAATAAGTGATTTTTAAATCACTTATTTAAGAAGCAAATTTGAGCTTTTGTCACAAATTGGGATTTTGTAGTTTTTTCAAAATTTTAAACACATAGGTTTAAATAATATCTTTCAATAAGTAAAATTAAAAAATATGAACTTTTTGCTTCTTTTAAGTAGCAAGGTTTATGCCTTTGATGCTTTCATTTAGCTGAAAATTCTATTCTAATTGAAAAAAATGCTATAATAATGGCTTTAAGGTGGTAGACCTAGGTGAAGGGAAATAACTCTTAAAATCATCAGAACGTTTGTGTCAGCCATTTTCATAAATATGTTCTAAGCTTCTAGGATACATAGATTATTTTCAATCTGTTTCAGGTAAATGCTTAAAATACATTAATAAAACTTGACTATTACAAACGCATCACTGAATTAAAGAGTTATCTCCCTGGACCAAGGTCTACCCCCTTAAATAATGAACTGATACTTTCTTAAAAGAATTTTCACAGCAGTGGGAGCTCATTTGTTTGTCAGCTCATTCATTTGTCTGTTCATTCGCGGTCTGTCCCTCTTCAGCATGTTCAGGTTAAAATAGTCTTTGATAAAGTTGAAGTCCAATCAACTTAAAACTTAGTACACATGTTCCTTATGATATGATCTTTCTAATGTTAATGCCAAATTAGAGATTTGACCCCAACTTCATGGTCCACTGAACATAGAAAATGATATTGCGAGTGGGGTATTTGTTTATTATTTCTTGTTCAATTAATGTTATGAGATAGGTTAATTATTTATCTACTCATCAATTATGAACTTGCTAGGACTTATAGTAAAGAATGAGGTCAATACCTAATGGATGACCTTGACATTCATTCATGTTTTAGATCTCTAGATAAAATGAATAAAAAAATACTAGAGGAGCTCTAAAGCTGGCATATATTTAGTATATGTATATAAATGTTTGTTTTGATGTTTGTTTTTCAGTCAACCTACTATATGGAGGGCAATACTGGACATAAAGTATTTGATACACAGTTTGGTAAGTTAAACTAACTCTAGATACTGTAAAAATGCTGTTTGACTACAAATACTGATGTTATTATCATTATTATACCTTACATATATAATAAACAATAATACATTATCAAGTGACATTGTATAATTCAGTTAATTTTCATGTAAATGCAAAGAAGTATGTATAACTAAAAATTTACACCATGCATTGAATATGACTATTAGTTAACTTTTGAGCTTCTTGATTTGTACAACAGTTATCTCCCATCAAAATGATGTAAGGGTATATGTAAACAGAAGGGCATTCTAATGCAATTATATGTAACAATTTGTTTCATTGGCTAAAAGTTACCGTCAAAGGTACCAGGGTTATAATTTAATAAGCCAGATGTGTGTTTCTTCTACATAAGACTCATCAGTGACGCTCAGATTAAAATAGTTGTAAAGCCAAACAAGTACAAATTTGAAGAGCATTGAGGACCCAAATACCAAAAATGTTGACATGCCAAATACAGCTAAGGTAATCTATTCCTGGAATAAGAAAAACCATAGTTTTTGTCGAGCCTGCAACTTTTATTGCAGAAAGCTGGACATAGGGATAGTGATCCAGTGGCGGCGGTGTTAGCTCACTTCTTAAAAGCTTTATATTTTAAAAGGTAGAGGACCTGGATGCTTCATACTTTGTATATAGATGCCTCATGTTACGAACTTTCCGTCAGTCCCATATCCAATGTCCTTGACCTCATTTTCATGGTTCAGTGACTACTTGAAAAAAAAGTTAAGATTTTTTGTAATGTTAAATTCTCTCTTATTATAAATAATTGGATAACTATATTTGGTATGTGCGTACCTTGCAAGGTCCTCATGCCTGTCAGACAGTTTTCACTTGACCTCTACCTCATTTCATGGATCAGTGAACAAGACTAAGTTTTGGTGGTCAAGTCCATATCTCATCATACTATAAGCAATAGGTCTAGTATATTCGGTGTATGGAAGGACTGTAAGGTGTACATTTCCAACTGGCAGGAGTCATCTGACCTTGACCTCATTTTCATGGTTCAGTGGTTATAGTTAAGTTTTTGTGTTTTGGTCTGTTTTTCTTATACTATATGCAATAGGTCTACTATAATTGGTGTATGGAATGATTGTAAGGTGTACATGTCTAGCTGACAGGTGTCATCTGACCTCATTTTCATCTGACCTCATTTTCATGGTTCAGTGGTCAAAGTTAAGTTTTTTAGTTTTGGTCTATTTTTCAAATACTTTATGCATTAGGTCAACTATATTTGGTGTATGGAAATATTTTATGATCTGTATGTCAGTTACACAGGTTTTATTTGACCTTGACCTCATTTTCACGTCCATTGCTAAGTTTTAAGTGTATGTGTTTTGGTCTGTTTTTCTTTATTTATAAGCAATAAGTCAACTATATTTGTTGTATTGAAGAATTGTTAGCTGTACATGTCTGCCTGGCATGGTTCATCTGACCTTGACCTCATTTTCATGGTTCATTGATCAATGTTTCATTTTCTTGGTTAATGTTGAGTTTATGTGACAGTTGAAATAAAGCTTTATATTTAGGTCTATCAAGATAGTATCAAGGATTAGTAAAGAAGGCGAGACATTTCAGTGTGTGCACACTTGTTCAAAAAGTTCAAAGTTTTGTTACAGGAAATTTATGGGGTAAAATCATGTACAATTTTTAATTGTTTATAAGTAAAATTATGATTAGTAAATGTTGACTTGTAAAATTATGTACTATTATGTTTGATTTGTATTTTTTATAGGTAAAATTATGTATGATTTTGATTGTTTACAGGTAAAATTGGTATAAATATTTGTTATGGACGACATCATCCCTTAAATTGGATGATGTATGGGATAAATGGAGCAGAGATTGTATTTAATCCATCAGCCACAGTAGGAGCTTTGAGGTATGTACTTATGTACTCAGTGGATAGATATTGTATTTAATCCTTCAGCCAGAGTTGGAGATTAGAGGTATGTACTCATGTACTCAGTGTATAGACATTATATTTAATCCTTCTGCAACTGTTGGAGCTTTGAGGTATGTACTCATGTACTCAGTGTATAGGGATTGTATTTAATCCTTCAGCCACAGTTGGAGCTTTGAGGTATGTTCTCATGTACTCAGTGTATAGATATTGTATTTAATCCTTCAGCCACAGTTGGAGCTTTGAGGTATGCACTCATGAACTCAGTGTATAGATATTGTATTTAATCCATCAGCGACAGTAGGAGCTTTGAGGTATGTACTCATGGACTCAGTGTATAGAGATTGTATTTAATCCATCAGCCACAGTAGGAGCTTTGAGGTATGTACTCATGGACTCAGTGTATAGAGATTGTATTTAATCCATCAGCCACAGTAGGAGCTTTGAGGTATGTACTCATTTACTCAGTGTATAGAGATTGTATTTAATCCATCAGCCACAGTAGGAGCTTTGAGGTATGTACTCATTTACTCAGTGTATAGTGATTGTATTTAATCCTTCAGCAACAGTTGGAGCTTTAAGGTATGTACTCTTGTACTCAGTGTATAGATATTGTTTTTAATCCTTCAGCCACAGTTGGAGCTTTGAGGTATGTACTCATGTACTCAGTGTATAGAGATTGTATGTTATCCTTCAGCAACAGTAGGAGCTTTGAGGTATGTAGTCATGTACTCAGTGATTAGAGATTGTATTTAATCCTTCAGCCACAGTTGGAGCTTTGAGGTATGTACTCATGTACTCAGTGTATAGAGATTGTATTTAATCCTTCAGCCACAGTTGGAGCTTTGAGGTATGTACTCATGTACTCAGTGGATAGGGATTGTATTTAATCCTTCAGCCACAGTTGGATCTTTGAGGTATGTAAACATGTACTCAGTGTATAGGGATTGTATTTAATCCTTCAGCCACAGTTGGAGCTTTGAGGTATGTACTCATGTACTCAGTGGATAGGGATTGTATTTAATCCTTCAGCAACAGTTGGAGATTTGAGGTATGTACTCATGTACACAGTGTATAGAGATTGTATTTAATCCTTCAGCCACAGATGGAGCTTTGAGGTATGTACTCATGTACTCAGTGAATAGAGATTGTATTTAATCCTTCAGCCACAGTTGGAGCTTTGAGGTATGTACTCATTTACACAGTGTATAGAGATTGTATTTAATCCTTCAGCCACAGTTGGAGCTTTGAGGTATGTACTCATTTACTCAGTGTAATAGAGATTGTATTAAATCCTTCAGCCACAATTGGAGCTTTGAGGTATGCACTGATGTACTCAGTGTAATAGAGATTGTATTTAATCCTTAAGCCACAGTAGGAGCTCTGAAGTATGTACTCATGTACTCAGTGTATAGAGATTGTATTTAATCCTTCAGCAACAGTTGGAGCTTTGAGGTATGTACTCATTTACTCAGTGTATAAAGATTGTATTTAATCCTTCAGCCACAGTTGGAGCTTTGAGGTATGTACTCATTTACTCAGAGTAATAGAGATTGTATTAAATCCTTCAGCCATAATTGGAGCTTTGAGGTATGCACTGATGTACTCAGTGTAATAGAGATTGTATTTAATCCTTAAGCCACAGTAGGAGCTCTGAAGTATGTACTCATGTACTCAGTGTATAGAGATTGTTTTTAATCCTTCAGCCACAGTTGGAGCTCTGAGGTATGCACTGATGTACTCAGTGAAAAGAGATTATATTTAATCCTTCAGAAACAGTTGGGGCTTTGAGGTATGAACTCATGTACTCAGTGTATAGAGATTGTATTAAATCCTTAAGCTAGGGTTGGAGACTTGAGGTATGAACTCATGTACTCAGTGGTTAAGGAAACCATGTTACTGTTCTTCAGTTATGTCCTCTTACAACTTTATATAATATGCAAGCAGCATGGACACATTCCCTAATTATTTACATAAGTATGCTCAAAGGAATGGGTTAATACA
Organism: Mytilus trossulus; assembly: GCF_036588685.1. Lineage (NCBI taxonomy): Eukaryota > Metazoa > Mollusca > Bivalvia > Mytilida > Mytilidae > Mytilus > Mytilus trossulus. The sequence continues at coordinate 51,382,432 of NC_086380.1, forward strand.
CCAAGGACTAAATTATTTGATTTTTTAAGCCAAAATACTTTGAATTTCACATAGAAATAGTTCTGATATTGGTAATAATAAAATAATTCTGCTTATTGGCACCTCACATTATACAATATGAAGTCATGATCCCTTAATCATGTTAATTATGCACAGTTTGTGTTGTAATGTCAGGTTTGGTCAAGTTTTTCCATAATTGAAAACAGTTTTAATAATTTACTTTTGCCGCCATCACTGATCTAGAAAGTTAAAATTCACTCATAACTTTGACACATTTTGGTTATGAAGCAATTTGGATCTTTTATGATAAAGGGTCAATAAAAGCTAGAAATGACACTATTGCTCACTCTGCCACTGTTTATATTTTCAGTGAACCTATGTGGCCAATAGAAGCCAGAAATGCTGCCATTGCAAATCATTATTTTACAGTGGCTATTAACAGAGTTGGAACAGTAAGTTTTGCCTGATTTGATAATTTAAGCATTTAATTTTCTTCACCCCCTCTGAGTGATGACTATATATTAAGATCATCTTGTTTGACCGTTCTGTCTTTCCTTTTTAGTCATTGTACAGACTCCCTACCGAGGAAGTCACATGTTTCAAAGAACAACTACATAACCAAAGAACAGAAAATAGCCCAATGCCACCTATGAGTCATAGTATAGTGAGAAAATCCAGTAACTAAATTTTGGCTTTAGCAGGCCCATAAACAATAGTGTATTGCTAGTTCACTGAGATGGTATTGTGTTAACTGTCTTGATCAATTTAAGTTTGTCTAAACATAAATAAAAGAAATAATTTGAGCAGTACAGAAACTAACAATAAATAAAAATATTTAATTTCAGGAAGAATTTCCCAATGAATTTACCTCAGCAGATGGAAAAAAAGGTGAGATAAATAGGTATAACTTGCACTTAATTCATTCAAAACCCTATTTATCACTATTTTATAAATTTTCCTTTGATCATACTGACTGATAATTTCCTTTCTCAGCACAGAAGAGTGATATATAAAAAAACTAAAATCACAAAAATATTGAACTCTGAGGAAAAATTCAATCAGAAAGTCAGTAATCAAATGTCAAAATCAAATGACAAAACACATCAAATGAATGGACAATAGCTGTCATATTCCTGACTTGGTATAGGCATTTTCAAATGTTGAAAATGGTGGATTGAATCTGGTTTTATAGCGCTAAACCTCTCACTTGTAAAAATTATTGCTAGAAACTAAGGGCGCATGTGCCTGTTGTAAATGAAATTAACCATGTCGTCATAGGTAAAATAGTGATAAACAGATGATCATTGGTCAACTCAACTCTGTCGCTTTGTCTCATTTTTGCTGTACTTGCTCCAGCTAGAAAATCAATCTATAATTATTATGGTGAAGTCTTTGCATGCTTTGGAATGTAATGCAAGCCACTATAGTCAACATGTCAGTCTCTGACAATATTATTGTTAGACTTGTTGAAAACATTTTAAAAACTGAAATTTCTTTTTTAGCTCATAAAGATTTTGGCCATTTCTATGGTAAGTTAATAAGATTTTCTTATTTCACAATTTCTTATTTGGTCACCTTACAAATAAAGCTTCTTTGGTACTTTTATGCATAGTACTTTCAATTTGAAAAAAGCAATATCTTGTCATACTGTATATATATATATGTGAATAAAAGAATTTATTTCTGGGTGTAGTAGAAATATTTGTATTATCTAAATTCAGTTACATTATGTTGTCTGAATATCTGCAGGTCATATATTGATAAAATAGTAATCAACTTAAGCTTGTCCCCCCAAGCAAACAATAATGCAATTGTCCTATCCTGTTAATGCTCTCACATGCACAATTCTTGCCAGATTTTTATGAAATGTATATCAAAAGAGTATATCAGCAATGTGTTAGACTTGTTTGAAAATCAGTGCTGATAAATTTTTATGCCCCACCTACGATAGTAGAGGGGCATTATGTTTTCTGGTCTGTGCCTCCGTCCGTCTGTGCATCCGTCTGTGCGTCCGTTCGTCCCGCTTCAGGTTAACGTTTTTGGTCGAGGTAGTTTTTGATGAAGTTGAAGTCCAATCAATTTGAAACTTTGTACACAAGTTCCCCATGATATGATCTTTCTAATTTTAATGCCGAATGATAGTTTTGACCCCAATTACATGGTCCACTGAACATAGAAAATGATAGTGTGAAGTTCAGGTTAAAGTTTTTGGTCAAGGTAGTTTTTGATGAAGTTAAAGTTACATCAACTTGAAACTTAGGACACATGTTTCCCTATGACATGATTTTTCTAATTTTAATTCCAAATTAAAGTTCTGACCCCAATTTTCACCGTCCACTGAACACAGAAAATGATAGTGCGAGTGGGCCATCTGTGTACTATGGACACGTTCTTGTTTTAAATAGTTATGCCCCTTGGAAAAATTTATTACATGGAAAATTGCATCGTTTGCGCTTTCATTTGTACAACCAAGGTGGAATGATAGTTTTAAAAAAAATGATAGAATTTATTCATTCTTTGCCAAAACGTAGTATCTTTTGATACATGTCAAAAAATATAATAGAAATGATAGGTCACCGCGCATTTTCTCAAGCTACAGGACGGGACAAAATGACACATTTTGTATGGATTATTCAGGAAAAAACATCATTTTGTGATTAGAAACTAAACAAAATGATAGAATTGTTAAATACTTCAGGAAAAGATACCTTTCAGACACTGCTTTTAGAATATCAAAAGAAAAGATAGGGTCACCGTACATTTTTCCTGCTAAAATACAAAATAGGAAAATTCCATGTAGAATCCTTCAGAAAATGCACTGTTTTAGAATTACCTCCCCTTAAAATGCCAATTTTTTTTAAAAACTAAAAACAACCAAAAAAAGTTAACATTTGCAAAAATATTAATATTTATAATTTATAGTCTTATAAATTGGTTCTTATTTATGAAAATTCACATTGAATATCTGCAATCCTGCATCAAATTTTGCTAACTTGATGGAACATCTGGACTATTGGTTCTCTGTTTTTTACAGTCCAAGATGGAGGAAGACACCCATACCACCTTAATGACAGATTTTATTTAACTTATATCATAGGTTTATATATAAGCAATGTCTTAGAAGAACTTGAAAATCACTGCATATCAATTATTTCAAAAAGAATTATGCCCTTTGGAAACATTAATTATATAAAAAATGCATTTATGTGCTCACAAACTAGAAAAAGTTTGGCAAATACCCCTTTTAATCATGACATATTTGTATCAAATAAGTTATATTTAGTTATTGTTTTAGCCCAAAAACTGAATTCTGATGACTTTTGTCTTTTTCAGGTTCCAGTTATGTGGCTGCACCAGATGGCAGTAGAACCCCGGTAAGATTACCTATAAAAATGTAAAATGAAATAAAGTCTACTGTTAGTTTATAGCATGTTAAAATTTAATATTGTAGTTGCAATGCTAAATGTTTTCCCTCAATTTTAATGTTTTTTCTGAATGGTAACTGGAGTTGCCTCTGCTTGACTATAAACAAAGCTTATACACATTGAAGTTAAAGGGGACAAAGAAACCTATTTTGGAAGTAACAATGTCAAAGGTTACTTGATTACTCCCTGATTCAAGCAAACAAATATTATAATTACTGAAGATGGGGGGGGGGGGGGGGGGGGGGGGGATGGCTTGATTATAATAAATCTTCTACAGAAGAAGATCAATACAGTTGTGGAGAATAAGCCTATAGAAGATTTTTTAGGTTTAAAGGTCAAGGTCACCACTTTTAAAAATAGAAAAAAAACCAATGGTTTGCAGACTGTAACCAGAGCCTCGCTTGGTTAGAATGAAACTTATACAGATTGACATTTGTTTGTACTTCACATTGTCAGTCTATTGATTTATATAGATTAAGGAAGGGTGTTTGGCTAATATCATTTGCAAAAATCTTATTCAGAACAGAAAAAAGTAAATAAGTAGTGGTATTATTACAGGAAATACTGTACAACAATTGACATGATAACAAGAATTTTAACAATTTGTACTTTGTGTATGAAGGTCAGTATTTTGACAGTACAAGAATAATATAATGGCCAGAGGGAAAATATGACATGTCATTTGCATGGCATGCTGGAAAATTTGATTTGACCTGTTGTTATTGTACTATATAGAGATATGATATAAAACTTATTTCTTTGATATAAATATATAAATTATGTCAAATACACCTGTCCAGTGACTTCATATCATTATGTCTGTCTGTCATTAAATGTGTTGTCTTTACGACTACCTAATACTTATTTTAGAATTGGTTTAAGGTCAAGGAACAGTAAATGGGCTATGTTCGAGATTTTGCTTAAATTTTGGATACAACCTTGGCTTGTTGAACTACAACTGAAAATCGAACACATAATACATTTATCTCTTTTATCATCTGAAAAATTGCAGATTGGTTTCTTTTAATATGGGTGAATATTTGTATAGAAAACACATAAAATCGGCGAAAAACCATCTAAAATTTGTCTTAAAATCGCCAAATCTCTAATTCTACTCCATAGATTTTTCTTAAAAAACTATATTTTGTTGACACATAAATTTCTGTTTTAATGATATGAAATAATCATAGGGTCACCGACTTAGTTTTTTGTCTAATTATCAATTTGTTACCTTTTTGGTTGTGAAAAACGTCAAAAATCAACGTTTTACGGCCTGCAACGCCATAAAGTTACGATTATTTCGACGTTTTGTTGGATTTTTTCACAAATAACGCAACTTTGTTGATGTATATTGTAAAAACGAAGTCGGTGACCCTATCTTTATTTTGCATCATTATAACGGAAATTTATGTATCAACAGCATATAGTTTTTTAAGAAAAATCTATGGAGTAGATTTAGAAATTAGGCGATTTTAAGACAAATTTTAGAAGGATTTTCGCCAATTTTATGTGCTTTCTATACAAATGTTCACCCATTTTGTAAGAATTCAATCAGTGATATTTCAAATGATAATTGAGATAAATGCATTATTTTTTCGATTTTCAGTTGGAGTTCATTGAGCCAGAGTTGTATGCAAAATTTTACTAAAATCTGTGACATAGCCCATTTACTGTAACTTGACCTTAAGAGAGTAATAATTTTTTCAATATTATTCTTTAGATTATTATTTACTTAGTTAGTACTTGTATTGATATCATTTTTTAATAGTTAATTATATTAAATTATATTCATTAGGTTATCATTTTCTTAATTAGTAAATCATTTTGTCTAATAAATACTCATTATGATACAATAGAAAGTGGTTGAAACCATTATAAGGACCTGTTACTGTCAATCATGTAAATTGAACCAATATAAGGGAGGTCACTGTTAAAGATGTCAGTTGAACCAATATTAAGGTCTATTTCTGTCAATCATTTCAATTGAACTAATAGTAGGGCCTTTTACTGTCAATCGTGTCAATTTAACCAATATTAGGTAGAAATAATCAAACAATGAAAAGTATGTAAACCTTTTGTCCAATGATACCCTAATCTGTAAAGGAAACAAGAAAGGAGAAACACTTATGTCTAAGTTTATTTCAGACATCAAAGAATTAAGTGTGTTCTCTTACGGTGAGGAGTTACAGGGGGTTATCCTATAACCATACAACAGTGAGTAAGTATGTATGTTCCTTAAAGCAACATAGAGTAATTAAGTGTGTGTCCATACAGCAGGCAGTAATTAAACATGCTCCCATGTAGAAGGGAAATAATGTATAATGTTTCCTTGCAAGGTCCTCCATAACAAAATAGTTAGCTTTTTTTTTCCTTTCAGGGTTTGTCTAGAACAAAGGATGGATTACTGGTAGCTGAAGTAGATCTGAACTTATCTAGACAGATCAAAGATAAATGGGGATTTAGAGTAAGTAGGGCACAAAATAAATATTAAGCATGGAAAAAAGACACTGTTCTAAAAATGTGGCAAAAAACAGATCTATGTGATTTAAGCCTGGAGGCAATTTAGGTACGTACTACTTATTTCTGAATCTTTGGTTATTAAGAGGTTCAAACCTATTTTTCTATGATTCAGTATTTTTCCATAATTATTTAATTTTGTGGAACTAAACAGTTATAAAGGATACATCTACAAAATAAACACAGAACAGACATTTTTTTTCTGGATCTACTTTAAATTGAAAAATAAAACTGTCAAAATAGGGGCAATTTGGATACAACTAATTATAGTGTTTGATTCAGGCAAAACTTTTAAAAAATTTTACAGATACTGAAACCTAACATCAAAATAATCTTGTCATTTCAGTACCAGAATGTGATTCTTAAAATTTAAAAGTTTCAATTAAGTTACTTTAAAATATTTTCTTTAACAGATGACACAAAGACTGGATATGTATGCAACAGAAATTAATGAGGCTGTCAAACCTGACTTTAAACCAGATATAATCAGAGAGAAATAACTTGGTATGTATAAAAAACAGTTAATGTAAATGTGTTCAAAGCCATAGGAAAGATTGATTGATAGTTGGTTAATAACACTTGTTTCAGCACATATGGATATATTATGGTGGACAGATCAGGTGTGGATCCAGGTGGAGGGTTCCGGGGGTTGGAACCCCCTTTTTTTTGGACGATCAATGCATTTGAATGGGAACATATAGTTGGAACCCCCCTTTTTTTTGACGATCAATTCATTTGAATGGGAACATATAGTTGGAATCCCCCACTTTGTCCTGGGTTGGGGACCCCCCTTTTTCAAATGACTGGATCCGCCACTGACAGTTTAAGGGTAAAGATCCTATGAACTTAATTAAAACCCTTATGTCACTTACTTGATATGGACACATACCTCATCCCTACAGTTTAGAACACACAAGGAATTAAGGTGAACATTATTTAAATTCTTACCATGTACCTAACAGAAAATTATGGGTAATGTATACTCAGATATTCAAATTACTAAATGATGGGCATGACTGACCATACTAATTGTTGTGATGAGTAAATCTATCTAATCTAAAAAAAAAAAAAAAATCATGAAAAGTAATTTTTAGATTGGAGTTATCTATCTTTGGTCCATAATACAAGTTGGCTTTGACTTCCATTGCTTAAAATGTTTAAATTCACACTATAAAATATAGCAATCTTTACCCTCTGGTGCTCACAAGCACTCAGATTAATGAGTGAGTTTAAGTTCCCAGGTAGAGAGAACCTGAATATGGAAACTGGATGTACTAGCCAATCAAGATCAGAGCAAAGAATCACGCTTTTTAAAATTTTCAAATAAGATTTTATTTATCTAGAGCGAGAAAATAATTGAACCTTTGAAAAAAAAGTAAAATCACAAAAGTACTGAACTCCAATTGAAATTCATAACCGCAAGTTTAAGTCTGTAATCAAATGGCAAAATCAAAAGCACAAACACATCAAACGAATGGATAACAACTGTCATATTCCTGACTTAGTACAGGAATTTTCTTATGTAGAAAAGGGTGGACTTTACCTGGTTTTATAGCTAGCTAAACCTCTCACTTGTATGACCATTTCATTGAATTCCATTATATTAACAACAATGTGTGAACAAAACTAACAGATATAATAGGTAAAAATGTCAAAAATAAGGGTTCATCAGTCAACATAAAGAACCCTGATAGTGATATATATGTTCCAAAGTATTTTCCATAACAAAAATGTTTACAGAAAATGTTTTTTTCAAATTTTGTTGGAATTTTTTTCAATTGTTAAGTAACAGTGCCTTTTGAACAGTCAGGAAGGCTCATTGGAGCTTCTTGTTTTATTTTTTTGTAGTGAATTAAATTATTTCACTTTTTTTTCAGATAGAGGAAGTGACACACAGTATCTAGTCAGGATCATTCATCAACTTTGATAGTTGGATGTGTGAACATATTTAGAATAAATACAGTCAGGGAAATCTTCCAAATAAAGGCCTTGTTTAAAACACTATTTATATAAATAAAAAAATTGAAAAAGAAATAATATTGTTTAGTAGATGCATACCTATTATGTATTCAGATACTTTGTTTTACCTTTTTTTCAAGTTCTATTTTATAAGAATGATATATGAAACAAAATTAATTATGAGTTAAATTTATGAGTAATAATACCACGCATGAAATTGCTTAAAAGACCTTTATTTTAATTATTTTATTTTATTAATGAATGTCAACTTGGTGAAGTAAAATTTAAAAAAAAAAGAAAAGAATGCGATTAATTAAGTGGCATTTTGATACTGTTGATACTCTGTACTACCGAGCTACGGAGTCATACTCAAGTATTAGATACCTGTTGACATCCATAATTTCATTGTATTAATATAACCAGGTTTGAAGCAATTTTTCTTCTTTCCAATAACAAAGTTTATTTTGGCATTAATATGGGAGCGATTTTTTTAAGTGAAAATACGGAAGAATGATAATTGTTTTATGTTTTGTATGTTATATTAAACCTATTAATCAGTTCATTTTCATTTTTGCTTTCCATTTTAATTAAAATACACTTGATCGGTTTTGGAAATCTTAAGAGAGTAATACATTTGGTATAAAACATACATATATTGCTGGCAATTAGATAACGCTATCTTAGTGATTACAATGTCAGTTATCAACACCTGATTTTTGTCCTCAGAGGGAAGGCTGACACAAATTAGAGAACAGTAACAATAAATAGCTCTGAATGAGATAAGCTTTCTCCAGCTGATATAATTAATGTAGGAAGGCAGAAAAAAAACAATCATTTTACATCAAGTACATTTAATATAAAAAGAGCAGTATCCCTACTTCATACAAAATCATGGCTTTATTTACTCACATTTGGAGAAACATAGCTTGCGTTCTGACCATCTGTCAGTCCACCAACAAATATAACTATTGACCTTTTTAATGGAATGACAATATAATACTAAGTATAGTTGTGTAAAGTTTATTTCTATTGTAGATAATTTCTATGTGATTCCTTGATAGACCTCTAACAGTTCATTATTACAAGTTAAAACCTTAATGAAAGTAAGGGCCATATGTTTATTGTGTTGGATTTTTTCATTATTATCTATCAGTATTCTCCTCAACGAAGCTTGACATCCATTGATCAAACAGGTGTAGGTTTACAGGATTTAGACTAATCTCATACATGTAACTATATTCATATATAAGTAAGACAATCTTTATATTTAGTTTATTATGACTTGTATCTTCTGGCTGTAATACTTGATTTGTTTAGAAAAAAATACATATTCAACAGTTTTTTGAATGGTAGACTGGAAAAGCAAAATTTATTATGTAGTTATATTATTTTAAGGTTCTTTAACCAATTTGAAGTTTTCTTGATCTAGTCTGTTTTGTTCATTGATGATAAAGCTTATGCTGTATAAACTGAAGTAACACTAAAGTTATCAGCATAAAATTAATTATTAGAAAAGCAGGGAATACATGTTTTGCATGTAAAATCATTTTGTATGAACTTGTATCATTTCTGAGGGATTATTAATTTATATATGTAAACTTAGGTCACAGAGAAATATATTGATGTCTTACAGTAATTATTATATAAAACCTCTATCTAACAGTATACTTTTTGTAATAGTTTAGGGGAAGCAGGAAGCACTATAGTAAGATGTGGAGTATACCAGTAATTGTTTTGTATACAGGTTATACTGTTTTGTTATCTATATACTTATGTTATATTGCATGATTGTCAATACCCAATAAAATATATACCTATATCCACCGGTGTTTAATCTTTATATCAGCAATATGCACTGTCTTTATATTCCTTACAACAGGTTGAGTACTTTTATTAAGACATGCTTCCCAGAGTGTTATTCGTCTTTGTAACTTGTTTGCTCAGTGTGTCATGTTTTTGTAAGGAACTTGCCTCGAGTGTCATTCGTCTTTGTAACGTGTTTGCTCAGAGTTTCATTTGTTTTTAGCTCACCTGACCTGAAAGGTCAAGTGAGTTTTTCTCATCACTTGGCGTCCGTCGTCCGTCGTCCTGCGTCCGTCGTCCGTCGTCCGTAAACTTTTACAAAAATCTTCTCCTCTGAAACTACTGGGCCAAATCTAACCAAACTTGGCCACAATCATCCTTGGTGTATCTAGTTTAAAAAATGTGTCCGGTAACCTCGCCATCCAACCAAGATGGCCGCCATGGCTAAAAATAGAACACATGGGTAAAATGTATATTTTTGCTTATATCTTTGAAACCATAACATTTAGAGCAAATCTGACATGGGTAAAATTGTTGATCAGGTCAAGATCTATCTGCCCTGAAATTTTCAGATGAATCAGACAACCTGTTGTTGGGTTGCTGCTTCTGAATTGGTTATTTTAAGGAAATTTTGCAGTTTTTGGTTATTATCTTGAATACTATTATAGATAAAGATAAACTGTAAACAGCAATAATGTTCAGCAAAGTAAGACCTACAAATAAGTCAACATGACCAAAATTGTCAGTCAACCCCTTAAGGAGTTATTGCCCTTAATAGTCAAATTTTAACAACTTTTTGTCATTTTTTGTAACTTGTACAAAAATCTTCTTCTCTGAAACTGCATGGCCAAATATAACCAAACTTGGCCACAATTATCATTGTGGTATATAGTTTAAAAAATGTGTTTGATGACCCCGTCTTCCAAACAAAATGGCCGCCATGGCTAAAATTAGAACATAGTGTTAAAATGCAGTTTTTGATTTATATCTTTGAAACTAAGACATTTAGGGCAAATCTTGAATGATTTAGATGTCCATCAGAATAAGATCTATCCCCTCACAAATTTTCAGATGAATCCAACAAGTTGTTGTTGGGTTGCTGCCCTAAAATTGGTAATTTTAAGGAAATTTTGCAGTTTTTGGTTATTATCTTGAATACTATAATAGATAGAGATAAACTGTAAATTGCAATAATGTTCAGCAAAGTAAGATCTACAAACAAGTCAACATGATCAAAATTGTTAGAGGACCCCTTAAGGAGTTATTGCCCTTTATAGTCAATATTGAACAATATTTCGTCATTTTTGTAATTTGTACAAAAATCTTCTTTTCTTATACTATGGGCCAAATTTAACCAAACTTGGCCACAATCATTACTAGGGTGTCTAATTACCTACCAACCAAGATGACCGACATCAGTAAATACAGTAACAGGTGAGCGACACAGGCTCTTGAGAGCCTCTAGTTTGTAAAGAACTTGCCCAGAGTGTCATTCGTCTTTGTAACGTGTTTGCTCAGAGTTTCATTTGTTTTTTGTAAAGAACTTTCCCAGAGTGTCATTCGTCTTTGTAACGTGTTTGCTCGGAGTGTCATATGATTTTGTAAAGAACTTGCCCAGAGTGTCATTCGTCTTTGTAACGTGTTTGCTCAGAGTGTCATATGTTTCTGTTGTGAACTTGCCCAGAGTGTCATTCGTCTTTTTAACGTGTTTGCTCAGAGTGTCATATGATTTTGTTGTGAACTTGCCCAGAGTGTCATTCGTCTTTGTAAAGTGTTTGTTCAGAGTGTCATATGATTTTGTAAAGAACTTGCCCAGAGTGTCATTCGTCTTTGTAACGTGTTTGCTCAGAGTGTCATATGTTTCTGTTAGGAACTTGCCCAGAGTGTCATTCGTCTCTGAAACGTGTTTGCTCAGAGTGTCATATGATTTTGTTGTGAACTTGCCCAGAGTGTCATTCGTCTTTGTAACGTGTTTGCTCAGAGTGTCATGATTTTGTAAAGAACTTGCCCAAGGTGTCATTCGTCTGTGTAACGTGTTTGCTCAGAGTGTCATATGTTTCTGTTAGGAACTTGCCCAGAGTGTCATTCGTCTTTGTAACGTGTTTGCTCGGAGTGTCATATGATTTTGTAAAGAACTTGCCCAGAGTGTCATTCGTCTTTGTAGCGTGTTTGATCAGAGCTTCATTTGTTTTTGTTAGGAACTTGCCTTGAGTGTCATTCCTCTTTGTAACGTGTTTGCTCAGAGTGTCATATGATTTTGTAAAGAACTTGCCCAGAGTGTCATTCGTCTTTGTAACATATTTGCTCATAGTGTTGTAAATTTTGGAAGGTGTTCGTTTAGACTGTGATTTGTTTTGGTAAAGTATTTGATAAGAGTGTCATGTATTTTGAAAGATGCTTGCCTAAAGTTCCATTTGTCTGTGTTACGTGTTTGCTCAGAGTGTCGTATGTATTTGATTGCTCATATATTCATTTGTCAGTTTTGTAGGCTTTTTACATATTTTGTTATTTGTCTTTGTAATGTGTCTGCTCATAGTGTCATAATTTGTAAGTTGCTTGCTCAGAGTGGCATTTGTTTTCATAGCGTGTTTGTTCAGAGTGTCATGTTTTTGTAAGGTGCTTGCTTATAAGTTTTATAATTTGTCTTTGTAGATGATTTTCCTTGAGTTTCATTTGTCTTTGTAACGTATTTGTAATATGCCTTTGTTACGTATTTGCTTATTGTCATGTTTCTAAAAAGTGATTGCCCATAGTGTCGTTTGTCTTTTTAACGTGTTTACTGAGTGTCAAATGTATGTGTAAGGTGATTGCCCAGAGTGTCGTTTGTCTCTGTAAAGTTGTCTTGAGTGTCAAATGTGTGTGTAAGATGCTTGCTCAGAGTGTCGTTTGTCTTTGTAAAGTTTCTGAGTGCCAAAGGTGTGTGTTCGGTGCTTGCCAAGAGTGTCGTTTGTCTTCGTAAAGTTTTCTGAGTGTCAAATGTGTATGTAAGGTGCTTGCCCAGAGTGTCATTTGTCTTTGTAACGTGTTTTCTGAGTGTCAAATATGTGTGTAAGGTGGTGCTTGCACAGAGTGCCATTGGTCTTTGTAAAGTCTTTTCTGAGTGTCAAATGTGTGTGTAAGGTGCTTGCCCAGAGTTTCATTTGTCTTTGTAACGTGTTTTCTGAGTGTCAAATATGTGTGTAAGGTGGTGCTTGCACAGAGTGCCGTTGGTCTTTGTAAAGTCTTTTCTGAGTGTCAAATGTGTGTGTAAGGTGCTTGCCCAGAGTTTAATTTGTCTTTGTAACGTGTTTTTTGAGTGTCAAATATGTGTGTAAGGTGGTGCTTGCACAGAGTGCCGTTGGTCTTTGTAAAGTCTTTTCTGAGTGTCAAATGTGTGTGTAAGGTGCTTGCCCAGAGTTTCATTTGTCTTTTTAATATGCCTTTGTTACGTATTTGCTCATTGTCATGATTCTGAAAGGTGATTGCCCATAGTGTCATTTGTCTTTGTGACGTGTTTTCTGAGTGTCATTTGTCTTTGTTGCTTGTTTGAACAGAGTTTCAAGTTTTGTAAGGTACTTGCACAGAGTGTCATTTGTCTTTGTATGTTTTTGCCTAGAGTAGCATATGTTTTAATGGGCTTGCCCAGAGTGTCATTTGTGTATGTGTTTGCCTAGAGTATCATATGTTTTAAGGGACTTGCCCAGGGTGTCATTTGTCTTTGTATGTGTTTGCCTAGAGTATAGTATGTTTTAAGAGGCTTGCCCAGAGTGTCAGTTGTCTATATCTGTTTGCCAAGAGTATCGTTTGTTTTACGGGGCTTGCCCAGAGTTTCACGTGTCTATATGTGTTTACCTAGAGTATCTTATATTTTAAGGGGCTTGCCTAAAGTGTCACGTGTCTATATGTGTTTGCCTAGAGTATCGTATATTTTACGGGGCTTGCCAAGAGTGTCAGGTGTCGTTATATGTGTTTGCCTACATTATCGGTTATCTGTAAAGTATGTTTGCCAACAGTGTCATTTATCTGTGTTCACACCGCCATAGTGAGGAAACAAATTAGTTTCACAACACCCTAATCCCTGTTATGACTCAGCTTATGACTTGTAAGCTGGTTCGCGGCTGACACTTTGTTCAGATCGTCACGAAACACAAAAACTGAATGATGAAAGACAGAAAATACCGATCTAAGAGAACTCGCAACTAGTTCAAACCTAATTACAACAACAAAATAAATACTAAGTACTGTTCTGCCAGATTAAGGTACTAATCATATCGGCCATATAAGAAATAAACACCTATTTATGGATGAAGACGTTCATTTCTTATATAGTATAAAAAAAAAACACCTAAGAAATGTGGTTTGATTGTCAATGAGACAATTGTCAACTATCATTCACAGTAAAAATGTAGTAGATGTTTTCTATCAATCAAGGGATGGCATAAAATATACCAGATAAGTTTGATATTACAATTTTCTGACAAATTTGTGTGCTGTCTTTTCTGTTCACCAGTGCACAAAACCGAGAAAAATACAACTTAGATACATTGACATTTCCCAATATAAATGCTTATTGACGTATTTAGGTGATATTTACTATTCGTTATATCAAATGTATATATCTTTAACAAAAACAATATCTCCGCGAGCTCTTCCGTTAAGACATACTAATTGCGACGGTTGGATTTATGTTATATTTCGGTGGTGATATATTAGGATTTTAATTGTAATCCTATTGGCAATTTTATTGCTTGAAAAAGATCATTTGACACATAAAATACGGCTGTTATTTTCTCGCCTTTTTAATTTTTTAATGCCTTGCAAGTACATATAATATACATCACGTGGATCATGATAATATGTTCTAGATTCTAGTTACATATAATAAAGGCTATACAATTTATGCTCCCTAATTTTCAATTACATATTATATATAGGTCATGCGTGTGGCTCGCGGTTACTCCATTTTTATTACATTAATATATAGGTCATGCGTGTGGCTCATGGTTAATGTCTTCTTATTACATATAATATATAGGTCATACGTGTGGCTCGTGGTTACTGTCTTCTTATTACATATAATATATTGGTCATGCGTGTGGCTCATGGTTACTGTCTTCTTATTACATATAATATAGGGCATGTGGCTCATGCTCACTGCTTTTTAATTACATATAAAATATAGGTCATGCGTGTGGCTCATGATTACTGTCTTCTTATAACATATAATATATAGGTCATACGTGTGGCTAATGGTTACTGTCTTCTTATAACATATAATATATTGGTCATGCGTGTGGCTCATGGTTACTGTCTTCTTATTACATATAATATATAGGTCATGCGTGTGGCTCATGGTTACTGTCTTCTTATTACATATAATATATAGGTCATACGTGTGGCTCGTGGTTACTGTCTTCTTATTACATATAATATATTGGTCATGCGTATGGCTCATGGTTACTGTCTTCTTATTACATATAATATAGGGCATGTGGCTCATGCTCACTGCTTTTTAATTACATATAAAATATAGGTCATGCGTGTGGCTCATGATTACTGTCTTCTTATAACATATAATATATAGGTCATGCGTGTGGCTCATGGTTACTGTCTTCTTATAACATATAATATATTGGTCATGCGTGTGGCTCATGGTTACTGTCTTCTTATTACATATAATATATAGGTCGTGCGTGTGGCTCATGATTACTGTCTTCTTATAACATATAATATATAATAGGGCATGCGTGTGGCTCATGGTTTCTGTCTTCTTATAACATATAATATAGGGCATGTGGCTCATGGTTATACATTTTACATCATTAGCAGTTTCATACACCAGTCAAAATTTTGACAGGTCGTTTTATGGTATACAAATGTTCGGCGTCCGTCTGTCCGTCGTTAACATGTCGCACCGTAACTTGAGAACAACTATACTAATTTCTATGAAAATTAACATAGTTGTTTCTTTTGATGGTATAACGACCTGTATATTTTTTGGTGAAAATCAGATTAAAACTACTTTTTAAATTAACAGGGATGTGTTTTATTCACCTATAGCTCCGTATCTCAAACACGATTTGGGTGTATTGCTTAAAACTTTACACACTTCTAAATTGTATCAATCTTAAAATCTGTATACTACTCTTAGGTGATGATTCAAAATGTTATTTTAGAGTAATTTAGTTTTTTTTGTATAAAATAATTTTAAGAGGTACTTTTTTAGACAGTGTAATAAACACGATAAGCAAAATTATATCGGTCAATTATGAATAACAAAATTCAGCATGTTTGCAAAATATAATCCAGATAACATAAGACAAATATAAGTGACAGATAATTATTGTTCGACGTCATTGTTAGAATTTTTACCAATATCTCTTGTGGAAATTTAAGAGGAACTTTTTTAGACAGTGTAATAAACACGATAAGCAAAATTATATCGGTCAATTATGAATAACAAAATTCAGCATGTTTGCAAAATATAATCCAGATAACATAAGACAAATATAAGTGACAGATAATTATTGTTCGACGTCATTGTTAGAATTTTTACCAATATCTCTTGTGGAAATTTAAGAGGAACTTTTTTAGACAGTGTAATAAACACGATAAGCAAAATTATATCGGTCAATTATGAATAACAAAATTCAGCTTGTTTGCAAAATATAATCCAGATAACATAAGACAAATATAAGTGACAGATAATTATTGTTCGACGTCATTGTTAGAATTTTTACCAATATCTCTTGTGGAAATCACATATTTCAAGGTAATTATGTTTGAATCCTCAGTATAACCTCCAAGCTAGAAAACAACTGTTAATGTATACCATTTGGAAACAATGCTTTAAATAATGTTTGTGTTAAGTTATGAATTGTTGCTATAAATACTTGAATACCTGAGGCAGCATAATTGTGTCTAATCTTCAGTTAGCTAGTAATTGAACGTAATCGATTAGATAATCGTCAATTATTTTGATATAGTGATCGATTGAAATCCTTAAAGAAATCGGTTTTATTGATCGATTAATTTTGACACCAGTCGTGCCCATCCCTTACCTACCCCTTTGTTATACCATGACCTACAACTTTGCAATACCAGGACAAATATGTTGTTCCTTCGACTCATATTCAGTTCAGTCTGTACCTATATTTGTGTTTTGTGTTACTCCGAATATGTTGTGTTAAAGACAGGTTTTTGATCATGTGCCTTGTCTATATGCCCTTTTCATGTTTCTTCGATACATATATCACGTGTCTCTGTCTTCTTTCATCCCGTCAATGTGTTATTGTGCAAGTTTTTTTTATTAGTTGCTAATATACTTGGTCTATGTGCCATTTTGTGCGTCTTTGCTACATTTTTGTTTGTTTTTATAGTAATTAATATTATAACATAATATTGATTGCTGTACCCCTATTTTTTTACATTTTGTTCGTTTTGTTTACACATTGTTGTCAGTCTGATGGAATTTGATGCGACTGTCATAATTAGTTCATCCAAATGTTCTCCTATTTATTTGTGTTGTAGTCCTGTAATATTATGTTGTCATTTCAATGTTATATTCAACATTGCTATTAAATTGCGAGGTTTGGCATGCTCCCAAACCAGGTTCAACCCACCATTTTTCCTTTAAAAATGGCCATTGTTATATTATTGTTCGTTTCTGTGTGTGTTACATTTTAACGTTGCGTCGTTTGTTTTCTCTTATTTTTGAGTGTAAATTCACGTTGCGATAAGACGTGTCACGGTACTTGTCTATCCCAAATTCATATATTTGGTTTTTATGTTATATTTGTTATTCTCGTGGGATTTGGTCTGATACTTGGTCCGTTTCTGTGTGTGTTACATTTTAGTGTTGTGTCGTTGTTCTCCTCTTATATTTAATGCGTTTCCCTTGGTTTTAGTTTGTTACCCCGATTTTGTTTTTTGTCCATGGATTAATGAGTTTTGACAGCAGTATACTACTGATGCCTTTATTTGTCATACACGTGAGAGATTTAGCTAGCTTTAAAACAGGATTTAATCCCCACCATATTTTACATGAGAAAATGCCTCTACCAAGTAAGGAGTTGATATCCATTCGTTTGAGGTGTTTGTGTTTTTGATTTTGCCATTTATAAGGGACTTTCCTAAAGAATTTTCCTCGGTGTTCAATTTTTTTGTAATTTTACTTTTTATGCGTGCTACATTTCATTTGGTGAAAATTGGCAAAATAAAATATTAACACAAGATGTTGGTAAAAAATTGCGGACTTATAAATTGTTTAAAGACAGTTATGGTAGTGAATTATATTTATCTAAAACATTATCTTATAGATATAGAAGTGCTTTTGCTAAATTTAGATGCGGAGTAGCTCCGTTGAGAATTGAAACAGGGCGGTATGAAAATAAAAATGTAGATGAAAGAGTGTGTTTTATGTGTAATGATAACATAGAAGACGAAAAACATGTAATACTATCATGTCCTTTATATGCAGATTTGCGCTTTTGTTTATATAGCGAAGCTATGAAATATAATGTAGATTTTAATGATTTGTCTGATGATGATAAATTTGTTTATTTATTTAAAAACATTAATTGTTATGATATGGTTGCCAAAACCTGCTTTGATATTTTAAGTAGAAGAAATACCTTTTTATATTCTTAAAATGAAATGATTTTAATAATCGTATGTATTTTAACTAGTTTTATATAGAAATGGTTTTATAGTCTCTCATAATTCTTAATAGAATGGTACTTGTAATTTATATTTATGTATTGTCTGTTTTATATTGTGTATATACTCTGTATGTACTGTATATTTATGTATTGCAAGTAGTGAGACTTTAATAAAATATTGAATCTGAATTGAATCTGCAAATCATATTTGATTAGCTTAATGGTGGCTTTATGCAAACTGCATTTAGATGACAAATAATAAGATAGATATAATTGTGTGTATTTATATGATATTGGTATTTGATGGTCGTTTTATATAATTACTAGTAATGTTAGACATATTCTATATTGATGTATAATTGATGTGTCCCTAAAGATTTAATATACATGGTGTTGACATTCAAAACTGATAAAAGTATACATGTTAAAACCAATTTATTTCCTCTCGAGAAATCATCAAATATTTTAATGGAAATATAGAAAGGAAAAGGTCAAAATCTCAATGTTGTTAGATAAACAATTATTTCTGGGGCATCACAGACAAAAATCACAATGTTGTTTTAAAAACAATTCTTTCTGAGACATCACAGACAATATTTTCAGGTTTTACCGTTGGACTGTTAGTCACTGGTGATCATAGTACGCTGGAACCGGCCGGTGGACATACAGATTTGGTTTTATTCAGATTTCCTCGTGAATATCTCTGATTTCTTCACCAGATTTGGCTTTACTTTTGGTTTCTTCATACTTAAGGTGGGAGTCTAAAATAAAAATTATAGAACTTGTTCATACTTTGCCAAAACGTAGTATCTATTGATATATGTTGAAAAATAAAATAAAAATGATAGGTCACCGCGCATTTTCTCAATCTACAGGACGTGACAAAATGACACATTTTGTATGGATTATACAGGAAAAAACACCATTTTGGGATTATAAACTAAACAAAATGATAGAATTGTTAAATACTTAAGGAAAAGATAGCTTTTAGACAATGCTTTTAGAATATCAAAAGAAACAATAGGCTCACCGGACTTTTTCCCGGCTAAAATACAAAATAGGAAAATTCTATGTAGATTCCTTTAGAAAATGCACTGTTTTAGAGTAACCTCCCCTTAAAATGCCAATTTAAAAAAATAAAAATAAAAAAATAAATAATCAACATTAGCAAAAATATTAATATTTATAAGTTATATTCTTATAAATTGGTTCTTTTAAATAAAAATTCACATTAAATATCTGCATTCCTGCATCAAACTTTGCTGACTTGATAGAAAATCTGGACCGTTGGTTCTCTGTTTTTTACAATCCAAGATGGAGGAAGACACCCATACCGGTTACACGCCATTATTCCGACAGCCCATTAGTCCGACAGCCCATTGGTCCGACAACCCATTAGTCCAACAACCCAATAGTCCGACAACCCATTGCTCCGACAGCCCAATACTCCGATAACCCATAAGTCCAACATTTATCAAGTCAAGTATCAGGGTATCAGGGTAAAATTAAATTTGTCTGTCTGTATTACATTTAGATATGTAATAACACATTAATACATTAACCGTATTATGGCGTATATATAACATAAGGCTAAGGTAGTCCCAAACATTTCGGTAGACAGGAAGTTTTTGAGTTGTGAATCCAAAAAACCATCACACAGTATAACTGACTTATATAAACATTGAAACCAAATTTCAGAAATCATTGTATTGTAGTTCCTGAGAAAAATGTGACGAAAATTTTCAACTTGGCTGTCATGTAATGAGTAATGAATTTGAAAACGCATCACACGATATAGCCGACTTCAATAAACCTTTCAGAAATCCTTGTAGTATAGTTCATGAAAAAGATGCAACGAAAATGTTTATGGGACGGACGGACGAACTTACGGATGGACGGACAGAAAATGGTAAAACAGTATAACCCCACTTTTTTCGAATCGGCGGTCTAATGATTGTGCCACCATTAAAAAATTACAATACTTATATGATATAATTATCTTTATAGCACTATAAGCCCCAGTCACAATCGGAGCCAAGAAAAAATAGAAAAAAACAACAAACATATTGATATCAAATTACAGTCAGTATCAAGACATGTTCTACATAATTCAAAAGAACTAACAATGTAATCATCACCCCCCCTCCCCCTATAATAGTAAAGTTTTCCTTTGTTAACATCGAAAAATTATCATATTTATCTAACTTTTTAAAGGTCTTACGTGCTAGAAACATGGTGAAAGAGTTCCTCCCTCAAATAATTATGAAGTGAGCATTTGATTGAAAAATGAGACTCATCCTCAACTCAGCAATAAGTATTTTTAAATATCTAGCATTTTTAATTCTTAATGTAATGGAAGAGCACCGAATCTGAATTAACATAAGAACTACCTTTCTTAAAATTAATGATATCTAAATATTTTTTTCTTCGTGAGAACAATCTTTAAATGAAAAAAAAAAGTGTCAGGTTTCCAACAAAACACATAATGTACTAAGTTTTTAAAATAAGACAATTTGACAAAGACACAAGCGGAACAAGAATGTCACACATTGTCTTAGATTTTTAACTAGTTTGTTATTGGCTCTATACTGCACTCGATCTATTTGAGCAGTCAAAATGCGTTGACTGTATATTTCTATGACATATACAGTCACTGAACCGATACATACACTTTTCCTTATGAATATTTTAGGTAGAAGTTGCCGAAATATTCATGTCCGTCATATTTGTTTTTCGTAATAAGTTTTGATGTAAATCATCATTCCTGCATCTCCACCAACCATAATAAAAGAGACATATTTTTCTAGATTTTAAAATAAGTTCAGGACATAAAATCGGCATCCCTACAAATATATAAAGTTTCATCTCTCAGACTATGTCTGATCGATCGCTATTGGAAGTGCTGTGTACTGTTTCCGTATTTTGTGGATTCACATTCCCGAACATGATACCGTATTCATAATTGGAATTGCTCATCTTTTCTGTGCACATATTTCGTCCTATTTGTCATCTTATTTTTTAGGATCTGGGTATGTACATCTATTTGTCTCTGATTTTCTCATTTTGACTGACGCCACATTGGTCCCTTATTTCTGTGACAAAATCATTTTAAATAAAACTCAGATGAGTGACAGAAGGGGTAGAAAGTGTTGCGACCAAAAAATGTTATACAACTCCGATATATTTATTTATGTAGTTAATAGTGGGGAAACCTCACTCCCCTTATACGCGAAAAGGGGGAACCGAAGATCTAGTGAAAAAAGGTAGATCAAGACACACATGCAAAAAAAAAGCGGCCTAGAACAGCACAGACTGATATTGGACACACAAACAACGAAATATAAAGATAAATAAAGTAACTAGACATGTAAAACGAAAGTGGGACGAGGGTAAGGACAAAGCAGTTGCGATTAGCATGCGTATCAACTCTAATATACTGAGACAAATATCCCGCATGTAAAGAATAATTGTAATCAAAACGGATAACCACAAATATCATAGAGAATGGAGTTGGTCTTTTTACCCATACTCATAAGAAAAAACACATCAATTTTTCGGAATAATGGGCTGTCGGAGTAATGGGTTGTCGGAATAATGGGCTGTCGGAGTAATGGGTTGTCGGAATAGTGGGCTGTCGGAGTAATGGGCTGTCGGAATAATGGTTGTCGGACTAATGGGATGTCACCCCCATACCACCTTAACAGCTTACAACGTGTGTATAAGAATTCAAATTACAGACTGTTACCTTTGACAGACACCTACGAAATGTTGTGGGTAAACATTTTTGTGGGCGTCTATGCAACCCTTCCTTAAAAAGGGAAATCTATGTACAAAAACAACATAAAGAACAAACTTTGAAACTTTGAAAAAAAAGTTTGAATGATGACCAGCAACTTGATACAAAGCTCAATAGCTAACAGAATTTTTCATAATCATAAAGTTACTTAAAGCTACCCAAACCCAATATATTGGTTGCTGTGACATTCAGTCATATTTCTTTTTCGTATAAACTGTATTGTTTTGTCATAAATCAGGCCGTTGGTGTTTTTCTAGTCTAATGCTGTTTCACAATTTGTCATGTTGCATAGTTGACTATACGGTAAGGGTCTCATTGGAAATCATATATCATCTCCTTATTTGAATACAGTCAACAGAAATCCCACATGTCAATACAGTCAGCTATGAACTCCATAAATGTAAACAGTCGGATGTGAATGTCATAAGGTCATCAATGTGAACACAGCGCCCAGTGAATGGACCAACGTCAACAATACAAAGAGACATATACGAATTTCGCTAATTCATCAATGTGAAAAGTTAGCTGTGATCTACAAAGCACCAACAAATAGAAGTTTTTAACGACCTTGATTGGCTATACAACCCTTGCAAGTCCGGTCAAAGACACCAACGTGAGAAAGCTATCTATATCACTGTGCTTAAACGGCTGTGGGTAACTTAAGTTACCCACAGCCCAAGATGGCAGACTCTAAACTCGTTGATATCTAATTGACCATGGCTTTGTCATACTCTTTGATTTTTTTTGTTTAATTATCTGTTTGCGGTTTACTTTCACATCGGTTTCTTTTTATGTGTATTTTGATGAATACTCTTTGAAGTGGCTCGGTATTTATACATCCCACCAGTTAGTAATAGTATTAAGTTGTTTTTAATACGTTTTCTAGTATGTTTTCTTTTTTCTTTCTTTTTGTTTGTTAACAGGGATTGTTGAACTATGAAACAACCCTGTTGTATTCGTTATTTATATTTCATATACTAGTACTATTTCTAATTGTTTCAATATTTTGCTTACTCTATTCCTTTTTTGTCGCTATATTTTAACTATTGTGTCTTTTAGTTAGTTTGGTTTAATTTAATGAAATTTAATGCAACTTGCATACAAGTGAAATATGCAGCTAGCTGGTAAACTATGTTTATCCATTTTTACAAAATGTCCTTTCTGCAAGTTTTCTCATTTACTGCAAAATCTATAAAGTTTGAGCATAATACCATCGAATGCAACAGGCCACTAAATTCTAATAGAATGTCATAGGACTTAGAATTAAGTGATTTTTTAAATCAATGGAAATAAATGTCTTTTGAATATCACCGTTTTTGGCTGAACCTCTGATAATTGTCATGTGATTGGGCAATTTTGCACCCCCCCCCCCCCAAAAAAAAAAAATAAAAAAATCCATCATTCTCTCATGATCTACTCTTGTCATTGCTGGCAGAAAATCAGTTAGTGCATACACGCCACATGCATGTGTAATGTGTAAAAAAATACTTGCGAAGTCTTCTGGTTCAAAAAATAAAAATCAACAATGATGTTTCAACTGGGCAATTTGGGTAACCTGATATTATAAAAAATCAGACCCGAGTTTAACGGATTTATCGGGTTTTTTTCATATTTTTCCCAGTTTTGTCTTCCATTGATACAATGAATTATATTATCCTATAGAAATCTACTTCATTTATGATAATGTATTCGATTGAATATCTATCATAAGTTGAACATTAAGTCCACGTATGTGGATTCTTTGAAAGTTACGGACATCTCTATTGGTATAATAAAAAAAAGTTACGGACAAGTTGTTTTGAAGTTACGGACAGCCTAAGCGTTATTTTAAATCGGGCTGTGGTCTTTTATTTCGTAGAATTTTATCACCTGTTTTATTTAGGGGTTTCCCTAAACGATTAATACAACTTTTTAATTCAGTGGTTAAATTGATGCATCAATGGTATTGTTATTCTAGAGATGAAAAGTTCCTAACCGACGCAAGGCGGCTCCATCTTGGGCTGTGAACTTACCCACAGCCGTTTAAGCACAGTGTATATAACGGCCACAAATGGTCACCAATGTGCATGAAAACTAGCTAACTAAACAATCCACAAAGTCATTAATGTGTGAAAGATACTCTCCAATGTGTGACAAAGAAGGACGAGAGGTCTCAGATGGACATTCAAACGCATATGTCGAAAATAATAGAACACAACAAAAACACAAGACTGACCAACACGAACCCCACCAAACAACGGGGGTGATCTCAGGTGCTCCACAAGGGTAAGCATATCCTGCTCTACACGAAAGCTAGAGCTCTATAAAACACACAAAATCACCAGCGGGGAAAAAATCTGCTTTAGAAGCCAGAAAATTTGCAGTCAAGTTGTACAGTGGATATTTCTAAAACTTTTAATCTTTTTTTAATGAAATTAGGGATTTGGTCGATTATGATGATTAGTAAAATATATGTTATTACACTTGTGAAGTTGTCTCATTTTTAATTACTGAATTAATAAGCTATTCTCCGAAATATGTGAAATATGTGAAAAGTTTCCAACATTCTCTAGCTAGACTGTACATACGCAATCGAGTACGCCATTGCTAATAATTCCCATCCTTGATAACGACTGATCAGTGCATGTTATAAAGTATGACAAATCAATGTCCTGGCATATAATTCATATCAATTACATAATTATGTTTGATCTAATAAAACTTGTGCAGGCAGATCAAATATTTACTTGACAATAAGAATTGCTTTATCAATAATTAGTCATTAGAAGATAATCTAAGACATGTTCAAAATAGAAAACTCAGTAAACAGTAAAAGACTGAACACAAATGCATATTATTATCTAAAACATTTTGGTTAAAACAAAAAGTATTGTATCAACGGTCTTTCTCTCTCCCTCTCGATAAAACAACACACACTTTATGCCATTATAACCGAAACCTTGTGAAGAGTTTTTATTTACATGAGTTATTGCCCTTAAAAACCCTTTTTTATCAAATCGAATATCAAAAACGCTAACCGAATAACCTGACTTTTTTTCAATTTCAATTTGAATTTCAAAATGGTCGTCGACGAATAATTTGACAGATTAATTGTCCAGTGCTTTGATTTTTATTGTTAACCTTGAAAATATTCTTAGACTAATTTTACCAAATTAATTAGCACAAACCCAATTTGTCAATCCGCTCGAGGCAACATCTAAAGTAAATATAATTACCATAAAAGAATTCTGAATAGTTGATTATGTTTTGCGATTTGCTTCATTATCATATTTTTAATAAATATTACGTATATACCTAAAGCAAGTATGTCACCTCCAATACCTAATGCTTTGTCATGCATCAGACGAAATGACGACTCAAAGTTCAAAATACAAAATGAAATCATGTGAATGGAGTTAATGTATAATAGCAGGTGGGTACGAGTTACACGCTTAATCATCTGTGATTCTCGAATTGAAACATTCTACAAAAATTGGTCGAGACATCAGAAAATAAGGAAACAATCATCGGTTTCAGATTTTGTCAATTCGACGAGACCAAGAAGAGTTTCAGCTTCTTCGTCCGATTTTGAAGCTATATCAAATTAAACATCATAGAAAAACATGGTGGTATTGGATTATAAAAATAAAACTTCATCCATCACGAATGCTTAAAGTCAAGCAATAATGCCCGAATAAACTTCAATTTATCGTCTCATAAAACTGTGCATGTTTAGGGAACTGTAGATCTTGACAACCTCAACTTTACAATAACGGATAACCGGTTAATCGTTCGAAATATTATCAGAATGTCCGGTTAGTCGGTCGAAATATTATCAGAATAACCGGTTAATCTATCGAAAGATTATCAGAATAACCGGTTAGTCGGTCGAAATATTATCAGAATAACCGGTCAATCGGTCGAAATATTATCAGAATAACCGGTTAAATAATCGAAAGATTATCAGAATAACCGGTTAAATAATCGAAAAATTATCAGAATAACCGGTTTAATAATCGAAAGATTGTGAGAGAAATCAGGTAATCGATCGAAAGATTATGAGTCACAGTAACCGGTTAATCGATCGAAAGATTATGACAGTAACTGGTTATAATTGCTGTAAAGATTATCCGGGTAACTGGCTTGTCAAAAATGTTCAATTTGACAACACTAGTACAATCACACTGCATAAATAATCAGCAATATAAGTTCTACAAATACAAATTCATATCTGTATATTAGGCAAGCGATTCAGGCTTGATGTTGGCAAAGGAAAAGGGTTTAATTGGCTTTTTTAAAAAAAAAGGGTAAAAAAATAGAAATCAAACATTAAGAAACATAAACAAATCAGTTTTGATAACGAATTACAGAGCCACATGTCTTCATTGACGCAATCATACTTAAACATAAATATCTAATCCTGAATTCCAAACATACTATTGACTTTAACATTCAATTCGTGATCACTCAAGTTCTAAGCAATTAGATTAACTTCCTACATAATTAGAAATTGAACTGCTAAAAGATTAAGTCTTACCGACTTCAGGTAGATTGTAAAGGATTTTTCACGTCTATGTTTAACGAGATGTTTAAAACTATAACGTTTACATTTTCAAAATATTTTCAAGTTCCATTCATGTTTTGTTATTTTCAAATATTTCTCTTCTTCTCCATCTTTTTTTTCGGGGGGGGGGGGGGGGGGGTGTCTGATTATACGATAAAACTCGAATTTAAAGGCAATAACCATGTCATAATCATGCCATATACGGAGGTCTCTAAGAGTTAATACAAGGTTTCTTCGAACTTTATTGCCATATGTATTCGTCGAGCCTTTGACTTTAGTCGAAAAAGCGACACTAGTAAGCGATCCTACATTCCGTCGTCGTCGGTGTCGTCGGCGGCGTACACAAATATTCACTCTGTGGTTAAAATTTTTGAAATTTTAATAACTTTCTTAAACTATACTGGATTTCTACAAAACTTGGACAGAAGCTTCTTTGTAATCATAAGATAGTATCCAGAAGTAAATTTTGTAAAAATAAAAAAAATAAAAATCCGTATTTTACCTATCAAAGGACTTAGTGTTTTTTTTCTGCGGGGAAACATTACATTCACTCTGTGGTTAAAGTTTTAAGAATTTTAATAACTTTCTTAAACTATCTTTGGTTTGTATCAAACTTGGACAGAAGGTTGTTTATGATCATAAGATAGTTAGTATCCAGAAGTAAATTTTGTAAAACAAAAATCCCTTTTTCGTATTTTACTTTTAAATGGACTTAGTTTTTCTGCGGGGAAACATTACATTCACTCTGTGGTTAAAGTTTTAAAAATTTTAATAACTTTCTTAAACTGTCCTGGGTTTGTACCAAACATGGACAGAAGCTTATTTATGATCATAAGATAGTATCCAGAAGTGAATTTTGTAAAACAATAACTCCATTTTTTCTGTATTTTACTTTTAAATGGACTTCGATTTTTTTCAAGTTAACATTACATACAGTCTGCATTTAAAGTTTTCAAAACATTTATTAGATTCATTAACTATCCTAGATTTTTACCAAACTTGGACAGAAACTTCTTACAATCATAAGATAGTATCAAGAGGAATATTTTTTTTTCTTTTTTTTTCTCATTTTTGTTGAGCCTGCGATTGACATCAAAAGTAGGCAAGACACTGGGTTCCGCGAAACCCTAACAATTTTTTTACTAAAACAAACAAAACAAAAGTTATTACGATATAACTGTCAAGAAGGATGTATAATTATAATATGATACACAAACTATAAGTAAAACTCCTTTAATATACAATATATGTTATAAAGGGACCTATATGTTTTCTACTTGTTTTAATTTTGTGTTGATGGGCAAAAAAAATAAAATTCCATAAGATTTAACGTCCCGATTCCGTCTGAACAAGTCTGGGGTTTTGATACTCCAAGGACAGCCAGACGGACTCCCCTCTTTAATTAACAAGTGTTTTAATAAGGGATACTTAACAATGCTGAAGAAGTTTATTTATTACCATATACATGTACCACAGTCCCCCTCCCCCTGAACCCATAATAAGGGGGGACATGATAGTTGACATTCCTACCCTTCTCAGTAGCATCAATATTTCCTGATGCGATGAATAAAGTTACATTAAAGTCGAGAGTACATGTACGGTCTCAATATCAATTGCTAATTGATTGTAAATGTATTGCAGACACTTTGTATTACTCAAATGTAAGCATAAGTACATACTTAATCAGCAGTTTTCGCAGAATGTTCGTTATATCAAATGGCATGCAGTAAACGGTGGAATGTAGCATTGAAACATATTTTTTTAAGACGGCTGGCCAATAAATGGCATGCTATAAAGATAGGTTTATCAACCAGTATGATGTTAAATGTCCGGTAGTAAAAATAGATTGTAAGAATTTCCTGTTTTTATCAATCAACTGTAACCTGTTCATCTATTACTCATATTTGTAGTCAAAACAGATGAATTAAAATATCAATACGACTATTCAACATCTGTAAATAAATCTTGATCAGAAATCGATACCGCGTTTTTTGGCATGCCATTTAAGAATTAAGT
Organism: Mytilus trossulus; assembly: GCF_036588685.1. Classification (NCBI taxonomy): domain Eukaryota; kingdom Metazoa; phylum Mollusca; class Bivalvia; order Mytilida; family Mytilidae; genus Mytilus; species Mytilus trossulus. The sequence goes on from NC_086380.1 coordinate 51,411,130, forward strand.
GATATTTATAAAGTTTTCCCGTAGATTAATAGAAGGACGGGATTAGGACTGAGAGAAGCAGGATGGCACAATTTACTGGAACATGGCAGATTGATAACAGCACAGGATTTGACGATTATATGAAAGCTATAGGTAAGAAAAGTTTCCTCGTAAATATTATTAACTTTTTCATACATTTCTATTTTCCAAAAAATAAAACTATTTTAAATATCTGAAATATGTTTATGGTAAATCAATGTGACACTTTTATTACTTAACAAGATTCCTGTAAAAACAAATATAATTTATAAGTGTTTAATGTTCATATGTAGCGAGTGACATTGACTGGGTGTGCCGAAGAAACAATTCCGAATATTGACAGGGTGTGCTTGCATCTGACTTACATGGACGACCCCCTATGAGACGAGCCCTCAGGACGAGCTCTCGTGACGAGCCCTCAGCACGAGCCGCTTATGTAGATCTGTGACTTTTTAAACTTCGTTTAGCCATTACAAAGTTCCGTATGCAGTACTGATCGGAATTAGATATAAAATGACTGGCATAGTTTACATAGCTAAACTTTGGACAAGGTACGATAAGTGTTTAATGTACATATGTAGCAAGTGAAATTTAGTGGGTGTGCCGAATAAACAATTCCGAATATTGCCAGGGTGTGCCTGCATCTGACTTACAGGGTCGACCCCCTATGAGACGAGCCCTCAGGACGAGCTCTCGTGACGAGCCCTCAGCACGAGCCGCTTAGGTAGATCCGTGACTTTTTAAACTTCGTTTAGCCATTAAAAAGTTCCGTATACGGTACTGATCGGAATAAGATATAAAATGACTGGCATAGTTTACATAGCTTAACTTTGAACAAGGTACGATAAGGCCTGTTTTTGCAATTGGTCCCCCTATTTTTTTCATTTTTCAAATTCTGTTTTGGAAAGCTACTTATTATATTAAAATATTCCCTGAAGTTTGAAGCTTTTTAGATGAACTTCAAAACAACTAATTTTGGCAACTTGGTGAGGTGAGAGGGGTTAACTTTCTTTTTTATACAAATATTGTAATTATTATTCATTTTACATGTGATTCTACAAAAAAATGTTAGTTCTTTCGTGCCTGCGCCAACGTGACCCAGGAATTGTTTTATTCCAATGTCATGAGAACTGTTTTTGCGGTCCAATTTGCCATATTTTTTTCCGGGTCACGTAGGCGCACTCTATTAAATTTTAAGAAACAATGGCCAAAAATCGTTATTTTACTTGTTTTGACGTTGTTGGTGCCCTTTTATCTCCTCACCTCATCCATTTTCTGAAATTTATAGTTTTGAAGTTCATCCAAACAAACTTCAAACCTTAGGGAATATTTTAACGCGATAAGTAGCTTTCCAAATCAAAATTAAGAAAATGAGAAAAATGGAAGTGGGGGCAAAAACGGGTCTTATCGTACCTTGTCCGGTGTTACAAGTATAGTATACTATGTATACTTAAATAATAAGATCTACATGTTAGCACTCATTAGTTTATATTAATTTTACTGCAAAAAGCAAAACACTGACGGGTTAAATTGCAAGTTTACATAATAAACACAAGAAAGTTTATCTCATATTTGTCATTTCGCTCATTAATTTGATCCACTTTAATTGACTTCCATCATTTTGTACTTAAGAGGTCAGAAAATATACTGATAATGAATTTATTCATGGCACAACATCGTTTTATTGTCAAATCCTAGCAAACTAGGTGCGGTGATTTTATCATGATGTTCTTCCGTCATCTAAGATTCAGAGGGAGACATAAAACATGGAGAAAGGTCACCTTATTCTGCAAAATGAATATTTCTCCTTGAAAGGGTATCCCGCTAGACAAAAAAAAGGGACATTTTTTTGAAGATCGAATATTTTCAAGATTTTTAAACGCTATGATATTTTAAAAGTATCGCATTCATATTAGAACTAATAGCATTTGTATATTTATGTATATAAGAAAAACACAGCACTTCAAACATTACACGGACATAAACGTTTGCTTCTAACTAACTTCTGAATGATTCTGAATGTATATTTAGACTCTATTGTTGTTTATATTTGAACAAGAAGTTTTAAAGTTAGTATTTTCTTAATTTTTCGTTGCCGAAAACAACATTTTCCGCATGGAATGTCTGCATATTTACAATTGATATTAGACAATATTGCTATAAGAAATTTTTTTATCGATTCGCTTCTTCCATAGACTGGGTATGTAGTATCCTTAAGCCTGCTGTTCATTCCTAGAAAAAAGTGAGAAAAAAAAGGTTAAATCGTCACCCTTTTTTTGTCCTTTTCATACAAAATGTACCTATCACCTCGTAGTAGATCCAATCCCATCTTTTCCCCACTAGTATGAGGCATGTAATCTCTAAATGTATTGTTAACAGAAACATGCATGCACAATATTACATAATGTCGAACACAAAATTCTATTCTTAACCCAGATGTTATTTTGAAGAATTTACAAGTAAATCTCGTGTTCGTTTAGTTGTCGTAAAACAGTTACACTGGCTAGTTTGTTGATGCTATGGAAACAACCTTTGCGTACCAAATTATCCATGGATAATAATGCCCCCTTTTTTTAATTGTGATTTAATTTACCTTCATTATCATTAAGTTATTGTCATAAATTCAATGTCTTCATTCCCTGTATGTTGTTTTGTGACAATTACTGTGTTTAAATGTATGGAGTTTTATGAGATGGTACCATTATCTGTTATACTCCAATAGGAAAGCTGGGATTGGGTTTCGGAGTTATGGCCTATATCTTTCAGGAATTGGGGCCAAAACAAAGAGTTGCTAGTTGCTGGACGATAACTTGATCGTAAGTCTATGGATCTCCAGGAATTTTAAAACCTAGAGCGTATTATATAACATTAAAGGAATTAAGGTCGAGATAGACTTTGGGAGTTATGGCTCTAAACGTTTGAAAAGGATTAGTGTAAAAAGAGGCCTTTTATAGCTAACTATGCGGTATGGTCTTTGCTCATTGTTGAAAACCGTATGGTGACCTATAATTGTTCATTTACTAGTATGTGTCATTTTGGTCTCTTGTTTAGAGGTGTCTTATTGGCAATCATACCACATCTTCTTTTTTTAGCCACAACCAATACTTTTCTAATATTATGTATAAATTGTATATTTCTTGACCAATTTCGAATGCTCTTCAACTTTGTACTTGTTTGGCTTTATAACTATTTTGAACTGAGCGTCACTGATGAGTCTTATGTAGAATGAACGCGCTTATGGCGTCCTAAATTATAATCCTGGTACCTTTGATAACTATTTCATAGTTTTTTATTATAAGTTTGGAATATTGGGGGTTCTTTGATATGTTGAATTTAACGGTATATTTAGATTTTTTACTTGAGCTTCGTTATTGAATTGGCCCACATTAATATCCAAAAGTGTAAAAAAAAACCAACAATACCTTGTATTTCAATTTTAGATTTTGTTCCCCGTTTTCAAATTAGTACACAATAAGGTACAACAAGATTTCAACAAAAATTGAATTCAAGAGGCTCTTTGTTATGTTGAATCTAACCGTGTATTTAGATTTAATTTTAATTTTTGGCCCAGTTTTTAAATTGTCCAATTATATATCTTTGAGACGCCAAATTAAAAAAAAAACCGGATTCTGATTTTATTTAAAACTTTGCCTCATTTTTCGAGTTGGTCAAAATCGAGGTCAAAAATTAAATTGTGTTTGATTTCAACAAAAAAGGAGATATGGGGTACGTTTATCTGCTGGATATTACCGTGCACTGAGCTTTTGAATTTGGAGCCACATTGTCGAAATAGTGCTCATTGAGGTCCAAAGGGCCCAAAATAGACTTTATTTGGTTTCATCAAAAATTGATTACTTGTGTTCTTTGGTATGTTGAATCTAATTAGATATAAGAAGATGAGATATCAGTGCCAATGAGACAACTCTCCATCCAAGTCACAATTTATACAAGTAAACCATTATAGGTCCGGCAAAGTACGGCCTTAAACACGGAGCCTTTGCTCACACCAAATAATAAGCTATAAAGGGCCATAAAATATCAACTGCAGGGATCAACTCAATTAAAAGAAACCATAAACATAGATTTTGGATATTTAATCATATGTTATTGATAGATGTCAAATGTATGTAGCATCACTTTTACATGAATAGAGTTATGTCCCTTTTATTACGTTATATGCAAGCGGCGGCTTCATCTGTGTCCCATTGACACATTCCCTATTATTTTTATAAAATCATCAAACCCATGGTATTCACAGGCAAATTTCATTCACATCAATTTCACGTGAATTTAAATTCATGTGAATTTCACCTCAAACGAGCTTATACGTGAAACTTACGTGAAATAAGTTTTTTTGTGAGTTTCACGTGAATCTCATGTAAAACTCATGTGAATTTCACATTAAAATCACGTAATTTTTTTTCATGTGAAATTCACATGAATTTTCAAAAATAGAGTATTTCAAATAGCATCTAAATTTAAAAATTTAATTAAAATCATGAAAATTTCAATTTTTTTTTATTGTAAATTTCACGTGAAATTCATGAGAAAAATTTCACATCAGATTCATGTGAATCTCAATTCACGTGAAATTCACATGAACATTTTCACGTGAGTTTCATGTATAAGCTCGATTGAGGTGAATCTCACGAGAATTTTTTCATGTGAATTTCATATGAGATTCATGTGAAATTCATGTGAGCAAATTTTGCCTGTGTAGATAACATGATATAGTGGGTAAAATTAGAATTAATGGCACATCATTGTCTTTTCACTGTCATTTACGGATACAATGAAGTCTTTTCGGAAATAGATTTTACACAGTTAACATATTTCCTCGAACTGACAATCACCGCATTAGTAGTTTAAAAATCATATAAAAGTACATAAAAACACGTCATTCAATTGTTTAGAAAATATATTCTAAGTGTAAGTTTATTTTTATACAATTCAGTGTTCCTGTTTTCTTTAAGAATATAGCGTACGAAGAAGTATATTTAGGATGTTGGGAAATATTATATTGAATCATTACAAATGAAGCCCTTCCACTGTAGGTGTTCTATATTTTTTTCTTTCTTTTTAGGTTTATGTATATATTTTATTGTAACCTTTGACCCTCGAAGGGAAGTTGTAAGGGTTTATAATGCACGTCTATATTTGTATTTTGCTTAATTATGGAAAATACAATATTTCATGTTGTATAAGTTATTTAAAAAATGTCGTATTTAGGAATGTTAAGTGTGATGATACAAAAACAAGTAAATTCTGTGTGAAATGCGATATTATTTATTGTTATTTTATCTTGTATGTGAAGCTTACACTAAATAAATTTAAGGACAATCACTGCTCTCGTCTTTGTTTAGAAACTAAATATTTTTAATGACATTACTTCTCTCATCTCTGTTGTGAAACTATAATAATACATGTTTTAGGACAATCACGTGCCTCGACCTCGGAGGGGACATTAATATTTACCCTCGTCCGTCAATCCCGTTTTTGTCATTGCACATGTTCTGAAACCACATAACATGTGTAGAATATAAGGACATACTATGTAGATTTGCATATACACAAAAAAACTGTTTGTCACATAAATTATGTGTCTTTGAACTAAGGAATCTGGTGAGAATTTGTTTGCCTATAGTGACAATGTGGGGGTGTGTTGTATGTAAGTGTTCTCAGAAAGGTTCATTGATTGGCCCTGAACGAACTTTCATTAATCGCGATAACTCTTAGAACAGCACTTGTCTGTTGTCTTTATGATAGTCGTTTTACCCTTGTCCGTCCGCACGCCCAAAAGTCTCAAACTTTAGTTTGCCTCAACCAAATACCATGGATCTTATACACAATGCTTATTACCACATAATTCAGATCAAGTTTGAAATTGGATGGCGTCACTTTTACCGTTCTTGAGACGTGTCCATTTATAATAATAAACATTGCTGATTTTTTCGTTTCCGTTCTCCAACTTTAAGTTTTCCTCAACTAAATGTTATGAAAGTTATACATGATACTTATTACCACAAAATACAGATCAAGTTTGATTTGTGGTAGTGTCACTTTTACGGTTCTATACTTATACCTGTTTACAAATGGAAAAAAATGCTTTTTTTTCGTTTCTGATCTCTAACTTAAGCTTTTTTCTAAACCAAATGTTCTGAGACTTATACACAATACTTATTATCACAACACTCGGATCTAGTACAAATTTTGGTGGCGTTACTCTTATCGTTCTTCAGTTGTGTCCCTTTATGATCCCCTCCTCAAATATTGAACATTGTCATTGCCTTGGTGTAAATAATATACATCATTCGGGATTACGCCCAAGGCGTTTCGTATACATAAACTGTAACAAGCCAATTGTACACACAAATACGACATCTGGTAAACTACTGATCTATCTTTTATTACCCGGATTATTTTGTAGTTAAACAACAGACAAGTCATATTAAGATAAACATCTGCCTATTTTTTATGTTTTGTTGAAAAGTTATCAGTGATGAAGATACGTTATAATATCATCAGTAATCAATCATCTTTCTGTACATGCTGTAAATTACATTTTAAGTAGGTGTAGTTTATGAAATACTGCATTTTCGATAAAGAAATTTTATTTAGGTATAGTAGAGAGTTAGGCTTGCTACATGTCCCTTCCTTTTTTCCTTTTTTTCTTCTTCAATTTTGCCCCTTTAACAAATCTTCTACTACTATAACTAAAATTTTACCATTAGACTGACATATACAGAGGGCAATCAGTATACTGAACTGGTACTTTTCGTTGAGCATATAAATTAGTAAGAAATATATAAATAAAAGAAACGGAATTGTTGAAAGTCTAAATAGGGTGAAAGAAATTTGATATAAGTTTATTTAGAACTATATTCTCCCTTTATATAATCTTTGTTCTACTAAAGTACCAAAAAAAAACACACGCAATTGACCAGAACAGTACATACAATCAAGAAAACTAAGGTATAAAACAAAACTTGCATATATATTTGACATGCTATACTACTATATGGTATAGTTTTAATTTCAAGGTGCTTTGCAGATCTATCGTGACGTATTTTTCCCCTGGGCTTCAAAACCCTGAAAATAGCAATGTGTTTGTTTTAGGGGTTGGGTTTTTATACGACCGCAAAAATTGAAAAAAAAATTGGTCGTATATTGGTATCACTTTGACGTCGTCGTCGTCGTCGTCGTCAGAAGACATTTGGTTTTCGTACTCTTAACTTTAGTAAAAGTAATTTAAACACAAGGTTTATGACCATAAAAGGAAGGTTGGGATTGATTTTGGGAGTTTTGGTCTAAACAGTTTAGGCATTAGAGGCTCAAAAGGGCCTAAATAAGCATTTCCATAATTTTTGCACAATAACTTTAGTATAAGTGAACTGAAATCTAAGAAATTTTAACACAAGGTTTATGACCACAAAGGGAAGGTTTGGATTAATTTTTGGAAATTTTGGTCCCAACGAATTAGGGACCAAAAGGGTCCAAAATTAAACTTTGTTTGATTTCATCAAAAAAATGAATTATTGGGGTTCTTTGATATGACAAATCTAACCGTGTATTCAGATTCTTAATTTTTGATCCTGTTTTCAAATTGTTCTACATTAAGGTCCAAAGGGTCCAAAATTAAACGTTTGATTTTAACAAAAATTGAATTTTTGGGGTTCTTTGGTATGCTGAATCGAAACATGTACTTAGATTTTTGATTACGGGCCAAATTTTCAGGTTGGTCCAAATCGGGGTCCAAAATTATTATATTAAGTAATTTGCAATAGAAAGAAATTTTCAATGGCACAGTATTCCGCAATAGCAAGAAATCTTCAATTGCACAGTATTGTGCATTAGCCAAAAATTTTCAATTGCACAGTATTGCGCAATAGCAAGAAATATCTAATTGCACAATATTGCGCAATAGTAAGAAATTTCCAATTGCACAGTTTTGCACAATAACAAGAAATATTCAATTGCACAGTACTGTCCGTTTTCAAATTGGTCTACATTAAGGTCCAACGGGTCAAAAATTAAACTTTGTTTGATTTCAACAAAAAATGAATATATGGGTTCTTCAATAGCTGATTCTAATCATGTATTTAGATTTTTAATATTTGGGCCTGGTTATCAAATTGGTCCACATTGATGTCTAAAGGGTCGAAAATTAAACATTTTTTGATTTCATCAAAAATTGAATTTCTGGGGTTCTATGATATACTGAATCTAACCATGTATTTAGATTTTGGATATAGAACCATAAAAGGTAAATGTTCAATTTAATTTTTTTAAGTTTTTAAGTTTAACTTTCTTAGACCACATTCATTCTGTGTCAGAAACCTATGTTGTGTCAACTATTTAATCACAATCCAAATTCAGAGCTGACGTATTATTGAGAAGTAAGTTACCTTTTAAGTTCAGATTTTCAAAGTGTAAAATAAGATTTTTACTGACAGACTGTAAGATAGTAGCAGTTCCCCATAAAATGTATTTATTAAGCATTAAAAAAATAAACCAAGAGGGCCTGCTAATTATTGGCATGGCATGCAGTACATTGTGGAGTTGTATTAGTAAGACGATGTATATGTATATCATTGGCATCTAACAACAAAATCACTGCTATGATTTATGACAACCAAACACATTATTTATCACTCTACAATCCTATCTGATATATATATGTAAATCTTTCTCAAGAGAAGCAACATGGCAATATTTAACGGAAACTGGGAAATATTTTTCAGTGAAAATTTTAATGAATATATGATTGCCATTGGTAAGTCTTTCTAATCTTTTTAAAAGAGGTAACATTTATTTCCCCTAAATTAATTAATGCCATTTTGAACAGATATTTCAAAGTATTGAAAATAATTTTATACGATCTTCTTTGTACTTCTTTTAGTAATTTGGCCACTGCTAAATATACGATCAAATTTAAGAATTATTATTATTTGCAGTATTTATATATAAAAAAAATATATATGATAAGGGTATTTTCAACCGAATGAAGTGGTTGCAAAAAAGATATATGATTGCTTTCATAAACAGAAAGAAAATGTTTATTTTGGTTAAAAAAAGACTTTCGTCTGATGACAAAAAATAAATAGATTTTGATGGTGTATTAAATTGTATTCAACATCATAGTTTAGACTCTTTAACAAGAAGATTACATTAAGTTTTGACAATATTATCATTTCGAATGAATGTACTACCTATTTTGGTTTTTATTTCGTAGAGATTTTTTATTACTTTTAGTGATTAACTGCGGTAAACTCGATACAGTTTCAACAGAATATTTCATGATATGGGTTGTATCAGGAACATTTCATGATATGGGTTGTATCAGGAACATTTCATGATATGAGTTGTATCAGGAATATTTTATGTTAGAATTGATTTTATTTTAATTCAGAGTTTTTGTCATTAAATTCAACCTTTCTTCCAATTTCAACTACACCACGAATATTCTTTTTTCACAATTTCCCCTTAATTAACGCCAACATGTTTTGCTCTCTACATCATTACGGTTGAACGCAACTTGAAGTGAACTGAATACAAACCCTTTGTTCATGTTTTATGTGGTAGTGTTTAACTAATTATAGCACTTATGTTTTTTTTATAAATAGAATAGAAATATACTAGGAATAGCGATTGAATATTAACAACAGTTAGTTAAAATGTCACTATGTCGAGGTCATAAAACTAATTCACTTAATGAATGTCAGGTTTTCATTCCCTGATTACTGACGATCTTTTTTGTTAGTGCTTGTATTGTTTAGTATACTGTTTTGCCATTATGTTCTGTTTTCTTTGACTTGTAGTTTTACCCTTTTTGGTATCAGACCCCTATTAAACTCCGTAGCGAAAGGGGCATTAAGTTTTACCCTCTCAGCCTGTACGTACGTATGTCCAAAATTTGTTTCCGTATTCAAGCTTTTGCCTCAACCAAATAGATTGAAACTTATACACAATTACACAATGCGAGTGATGAAGTTTGAATTTACAAAAATTTAGGTTGCATCACTTTTACTGTTCTAGAGCTATGTCACTTAAACGGGAAAATTGCTATTTTTTTTCGTTTCCGTTCTCTGACTTTGGTTTGACTCATCCAAATGTTATGAAACACATTCACAATGCTTGTTATCACAAAACACAAATTTCTTATCAATTTTGGTAGCGTCACTTGTACCGTTCAAGAGTTATACCCATTTGCAAATGGAAATAGTGTTGAAATATTCGCATTTCCGTTCTTTTACTTTAGTGTTCCTTAGAAAAATGTTATGAAACTGATACACAATGATTAATACAACGAAACACAGATCGAATTTGAATTTGGATAGCGTCACTTTTGCTATTCAAGAGTTATGCCTCTTTACAATGGAAAAAATGCTGAAATTTTCGTTTCCGTTCTCTAACTGTAGTTTGCCACAAGCAAATGCTATGCAACTTATACACAATGCAACAACACTCAGATCAAGTAACAAATTTGGTAGTGTCAGCTGTACTGTTCTTAAGTTATGTCCATTTATAACTTTATATGCAAACGTTGGCATCATCTGTGTCTCATGGACTCATTCCCTGTTTATTTATATCTCTTTTTTGATAATGTTCGAATTCTATTCGACATATTTTTATTAATAGTTCCTAGACATTTTATAAATATTTTACCACTCCCGTGCACTGTTTACGAGCAACGTGTATGCACAAAACAGTTGGATTGAGAATTTATAGCCAATTCATTTGTTTGCACCTATACTATACAGTGCAGAAGTATATTAAGCAATTAATTACAACAGCTTTCTGCTTCATAACATCGGGAAACAATTAATATAATATATTCAATAACAAAAAGAAACACATAAATTTATGTGAAAGTTAAGTTTTCAAATGTCTAGCATTTTATAGAAATCTGGCGGCTTTTCTCTAGCAATAGACAATTCCAGAAGACACATCTTTTACACAAGACGATTGTTCAACAGTATATACCGACGCCGACCTTTAGTGCTCAGATGCAGTCATTGCTCTTTTATTTTGGCATTACACGTTTTTGTCTTTGTTTTTTCATGAGAAGAAAGCGAGAAATCATGTAGCAAAAACTATTGTGACTTTTTGCGAGTTCGCCCTTGCGTTTTCGTTTAAATGCGCGTAATGGACCGATCTCCAGTGACGGAAACTTGGTATACACGCAATAATAGACATGTCGCGTGACTGTTCTTCTAAAACAAATGAAGTGGTCCAAGTCCACAGTTATTTCGTAGTGCATTTCTTTTAAACAATAAATGAAAATTATAAAAAATCCCATCTGCGCTTTTTTAACAATATCTTTACTTTGTGTTGCTCTACTTTTGGGACAAATTATATCAATATTACAGACAATGTCATCGTCTTTCACTCAAAACTGACATTTTTATGTTAAGGGGGTCTTGAAATCTTTTGACAGCTTCCGAAGTGTTAATTTTTAACCTTTTTCAGCTGGATCAAAATCACTACTTTACTTTAAAATTCATGAACCAATTTTTTTTAATCCCTTACTTGCTATTTGAGGCATAACACGTGGAGGAATAAATTTGGAAGGGGTATAAAAAAATGGGCAAGTAACACACTGTCCACACTAGGGACTTTATTCGTGAGACAAGAAAATGTTGTCTAGAACCAAGTGGCATGCATGATCTCTAATAATATCAATGCGGTATAAAACCTCTGCGCGAACATACGAAGAGACTTGTGATACACCTCACGTGCATATTGTCTATATACACTCATCCATTTAAAATGTCTGCATGGTTCGAATCATCATCATGTTGTTTATTAAATATTGTCTGTATACACTCATTCATTAAAAAAATGTCTACATGATTTTCCCCCGAATGTTTATTAAATATTGTTCTTATACACATGGTTTATATCCTAATCCCATTGCCAATAAACTATGTAAAGAGCAAAGTACAAATCAATTAAAACAATTACATCACTTTGTGGAGTGGTTATATCATTTACAAATAAATCTGGTACATCTTGTCTTTAATTGCCATGTAAATGATTACGTCTACATAATTGACATAACTTTAGTTTTATTGTAGAATGTACCATCAACACTAGTTATTGTCTTATTCTCTGATCCATACGTCGGTATACAATAAGCACCAAATAACATCAATCGGAACTACTCGGCCTTTCTGGTTGCACGAATTGTACTGCATAGCGAGAATGGCCGAGTAGTTACGATTGCAAATAACACAAAAAAAGATCAAAAACTAAATTGAACTCAAAACCGGACACAAGTACGATCACTTCTTAACCCTTCAACTTGACATGTTAGAAGTAGGGATGCCATCGGCAATGCACAAGTACGTCAAATTATGAGACACACCAACTGGACATGGTAGAAGATGGATGGCATAAACAATAAACTTACCTCCAGAAATAACACACTAAAATTGAATATACGATGACTATAAGCGAACAAAAACATACTCCGTGGACTCTATAATAATAATGGTAATCAGAGATACAACCGTTCCTTAAGTCTAGGCCCTATAGCTGGAAATCAGATGATAATTGAAATCACAGATACACCCGTGCCTCAAGTCTAGGCCCTACAGCTGGAAATAAGATGAAAATGGAAATCAGAGATACACCCATGCCTTAAGTCTAGGCCCTACAGCTAGAAATAAGATGATAATTGAAATCACAGATACACCCGTGCCTCAAGTCTAGGCCCTACAGCTGGAAATAAGATGAAAATGGAAATCAGAGATACACCCATGCCTTAAGTCTAGGCCCTACAGCTAGAAATAAGATGATAATGGTAATCAGAGATACACCAGAGCCTTAAGTCTAGGCCCTACAGCTAGAAATAAGATGAAAATGGTTATCAGAGATACACCCGAGCCTTAAGTCTAGGCCCTACAGCTAGAAATAAGATGAAAATGGTAATCAGAGATACACCCATGCCTCAAGTCTAGGCCCTACAGCTACAAATAAGATGATAATGGTAACCAGAGATACACCCGTGCCTTAAGTCTAGGCCCTACAGCTAGAAAAAAAGATGAAAATGGTAATCAGAGATACACCCGTGCCTCAAGTCTAGGCCTTACAGCTGGAAATAAGATGATAATGGAAATCAGAGATACACCCGTGCCTCAAGTCTAGGCCCTACAGCTGGAAATAAGATGATAATGGAAATCAGAGATTCACCCGTGCCTTAAGTCTAGACCCTACAGATGGAAATAAGATGATAATGGAAATCAGAGATACACCCGTGCCTCAAGTTAAGTCTTGGCCCTACAGATGGAAATAAGATGATAAAGTGGTAATCAGATATATATCCATGCCTCAAGTCTAGGCCCTACAGCTAGAAATAAAATGTTAATGGTAATCAGAGATACACCCATGCCTTAAGTCTAGGCCCTACAGCTAGAAATAAGATGATAATGGTAATCAGAGATACACCCGAGCCTTAAGTCTAGGCCCTACAGCTAGAAATAAGATGATAATGGTAATCAGAGATACACCCGTGCCTCAAGTCTAGGCCCTACAGCTAGAAATAAGATGAAAATAGTAATCAGAGATACACCCATGCCTCAAGTCTAGGCCATACAGCTAGAAATAAGATGATAATGGTAATCAGAGATACACCCGAGCCTTAAGTCTAGGCCCTACAGCTAGAATTAAGATGATAATGGTAATCAGAGATACACCCATGCCTCAAGTCTAGGCCCTACAGCTAGAAATAAGATGAAAATGGTAATCAGAGATACACCGAGCCTTAAGTCTAGGCCCTACAGCTAGACATAAGATGAAAATGGCAATCAGAGATACACCCGTGCCTCAAGTCTAGGCCCTACAACTAGAAATAAGATGAAAATGGTAATCAGAGATACACCCGTGCCTTAAGTCTAGGCCCTACAGCTAGAAATAAGATGATAATGGTAATCAGAGAAACACCCGTGCCTTAAGTCTAGGCCCTACAGGTAGAAATAAGATGAAAATGGTAATCAGAGATACACCCGAGCCTTAAGTCTAGGCCCTACAGCTGGAAATAATATGATAATGGAAATCAGAGATACACCCGTGCCTCAAGTCTAGGCCATACAGCTAGAAATAATATGATAATGGAAATCAGAGATACACCCATGCCTCAAGTCTAGGCCCTACAGCTGGAAATAATATGATAATGGAAATCAGAGATACACCCGTGCCTCAAGTCTAGGCCATACAGCTAGAAATAATATGATAATGGAAATCAGAGATACACCCATGCCTCAAGTCTAGGCCCTACAGCTAGAAATAATATGATAATGGTAATCAGAGATACACCCGTGCCTCAAGTCTAGGCCCTACAGCTAGAAATAATATGATAATGGTTATCAGAGATACACCCGAGCCTCAAGTCTAGGCCCTACAGCTAGAAATAATATGATAATGGTTATCAGAGATACACCCGAGCCTTAAGTCTAGGCCCTACAGCTAGAAATAAGATGATAATGGTAATCAGAGATACACCCGAGCCTTAAGTCTAGGCCCTACAGCTAGAAATAAGATGAAAATAGTAATCAGAGATACACCCATGCCTCAAGTCTAGGCCATACAGCTAGAAATAAGATGATAATGGTAATCAGAGATACACCCGAGCCTTAAGTCTAGGCCCTACAGCTAGAATTAAGATGATAATGGTAATCAGAGATACACCCATGCCTCAAGTCTAGGCCCTACAGCTAGAAATAAGATGAAAATGGTAATCAGAGATACACCGAGCCTTAAGTCTAGGCCCTACAGCTAGACATAAGATGAAAATGGCAATCAGAGATACACCCGTGCCTCAAGTCTAGGCCCTACAACTAGAAATAAGATGAAAATGGTAATCAGAGATACACCCGTGCCTTAAGTCTAGGCCCTACAGCTAGAAATAAGATGATAATGGTAATCAGAGAAACACCCGTGCCTTAAGTCTAGGCCCTACAGGTAGAAATAAGATGAAAATGGTAATCAGAGATACACCCGAGCCTTAAGTCTAGGCCCTACAGCTGGAAATAATATGATAATGGAAATCAGAGATACACCCATGCCTCAAGTCTAGGCCCTACAGCTGGAAATAATATGATAATGGAAATCAGAGATACACCCGTGCCTCAAGTCTAGGCCATACAGCTAGAAATAATATGATAATGGAAATCAGAGATACACCCATGCCTCAAGTCTAGGCCCTACAGCTAGAAATAATATGATAATGGAAATCAGAGATACACCCGTGCCTCAAGTCTAGGCCATACAGCTAGAAATAATATGATAATGGAAATCAGAGATACACCCATGCCTCAAGTCTAGGCCCTACAGCTAGAAATAATATGATAATGGAAATCAGAGATACACCCGTGCCTCAAGTCTAGGCCCTACAGCTGGAAATAATATGATAATGGAAATCAGAGATACACCCGTGCCTCAAGTCTAGGCCCTACAGCTAGAAATAAGATGAAAATGGTAATCAGAGATACACCCGTGCCTTAAGTCTAGGCCCTACAGCTAGAAATAAGATGATAATGGTAATCAGGATACACCCGTGCCTTAAGTCTAGACCCTACAGCTAGAAATAAGATGAAAATGGTTATCAGAGATACACCCGTGCCTTAAGTCTAGGCCCTACAGCTAGAAATAAGATGATAATGGTAATCAGAGAAACACCCGTGCCTCAAGTCTAGGCCCTACAGCTGGAAATAATATGATAATGGTAATCAGAGATACACCCGTGCCTCAAGTCTAGGCCCTACAGCTAGAAATAAGATGATAATGGTAATCAGAGATACACCCGTGCCTCAAGTCTAGGCCCTACAGCTAGAAATAAGATGAAAATGGTAATCAGAGATACAACTGTGCCTTAAGTCTAGGCCCTACAGCTGGAAATAATATGATAATGGTAATCAGAGATACACCCGTGCCTCAAGTCTAGGCCCTACAGCTGGAAATAATATGATAATGGAAATCAGAGATACACCCGTGCCTCAAGTCTAGGCCCTACAGCTAGAAATAAGATGATAATGGTAATCAGAGATACACCCATGCCTCAAGTCTAGGCCCTACAGCTAGAAATAAGATGATAATGGTAATCAGAGATACACCCGTGCCTTAAGTCTAGGCCCTACAGGTAGAAATAAGATGAAAATGGTAATCAGTGATACACCCTTGCCTTAAGTCTAGACCCTACAGATGGAAATAAGATGATAATGGAAATCAGAGATACACCCGTGCCTCAAGTTAAGTATTGGCCCTACAGATGGAAATAAGATGATAAAGTGGTAATCAGAGATACACCCATGCCTCAAGTCTAGATACAGCTAGAAATAAGATGAAAATGGTTATCAGAGATACACCCATGCCTTAAGTCTAGGCCCTACAGCTAGAAATAAGATGAAAATGGTAATCAGAGATACACCCGAGCCTTAAGTCTAGGCCCTACAGCTAGAAATAAGATGAAAATGGTTATCAGAGATACACCCGAGCCTTAAGTCTAGGCCCTACAGCTAGAAATAAGATGATAATGGTAATCAGAGATACATCCGAGCCTTAAGTCTAGGCCCTACAGCTAGAAATAAGATGAAAATGGTAATCAGAGATACACCCATGCCTCAAGTCTAGGCCCTACAGCTAGAAATAAGATGAAAATGGTTATCAGAGATACACCCGAGCCTTAAGTCTAGGCCCTACAGCTAGAAATAAGATGAAAATGGTAATCAGAGATACACCCATGCCTCAAGTCTAGGCCCTACAGCTAGAAATAATATAATAATCAGCAATATACCCACACGCCCAATTTCTGTATTTACAGGAAAAAAACATTAACCGTGGTTTTTTTTTTTATCAACGATATACTTCATTATATATATCATTACTCGAGGATTATATTTTAGATATGTAAATCTCCTTATTTTGTTGAAAACATTATTCCTTTGATTTTCTGCAAATGACTCTACGGATTATTGAATAAAAACCTTTTAGAAAACTCGATAAAAGTGTAACAGAATACAAGTAATGAGGCTTTTATTTCTCTTTTAAATGTATTGATTAAAAGTGATGTTAATAAAGCCATCAAGCTCAAGTATTACAAATAAGCACATATTTCCGTTTTGACTTAAGTATCGACTTCATATTGAATATATAATTGGAGGCAGTAAAGACATCAATGATCAGGAATAATTAACAATTGTAATTATGTAAATATAATCTGCCCCGTCAGTGCGATAATGTGAAGCATGAAAGCGTTTATATCAGGGAAAAAGGATAATAGAAATACAAGGCGACATGTTTACTGTAAATACCTTAGTATTGTTACACTTATACGTTAATGGAGTACGATATAATATCAAATACTACACAGGCAAATTTCACTCACATCAATTTCACGTGAATTAAGATTCATGTGAATCTCACGTGAAATTCAAATCAATTTCACCTCAAACGAGCTTATACGTGAAACTCACATGAAATCAGTTTTTGTGAGTTTCATGTGATTCTCATGTGAAACTCATGTGAATTTCACATGAAAATCACGTAAAATAGTTTCATGTGAAATTCACATGATTTTTTTAAATAGAGTAATTCAAATAACATCTTAATTTTAAAATTTAATCAAAATCATGAAAAATATAAAAAAAAAATGTTGTAAATTTCACGTGAAATTCATGTGAAAAATTTCACATCAGATTCATGTGAATCTCAATTCACGTGAAATTCCCATGAAAATTTTCACGTGAGTTTCATTTATAAGCTCGATTGAGGTGAATCTCACGTGAAATTTTTCATGTGAATTTCATATGAGATTCATGTGAAATTCATGTGAGCAAATTTTGCCTGTGTATTGTGAAGTATTCAAACCATTACGAATAGCCTAAATTTTGTGTAACTATCATTGGCTACTCGTTTCATTTTAACTAACTTTCATGGGTTTCACGTTATGCATGAAACAGCAGTTGCTCCAAATCTACGTTGGCAGACTGAAGACCCATAATGTGGTCATCATATATTGTTATCTTCTTTGTATCTAACTGATATGTTTATCTCATCTTATCTTATAATATCATAATATTATAATGTTTTATCGCTATTGAACCACCTCGATGGTCTCACGGTACGCACAGTATTGGCGAAGCCTACTAGTTCTGCGTTTTTTCTTCCTAATTTGAGCATGTCTTTTAGAATAAATGAAAACTGGTATGATATGTATTGTCTAAAAGACTATAGTTTTATAGTAATATCTTTGAAATAATAAAATTATAACATAGAATTAAATCAAATAACCCTAAAGGGAAAAAAACGTCAAAAAATATGAGCGTAACTTGTAACATGGAAATTGATTTTTTTTAGTAATTTGAATCAGCATATCTTATTTTTGCACGCAAATTAGTGGGAAATGCTATGCGAAATTTTAGCACAATTCGCTACGACGTCGCATCCGACGTTTTGGGCATTTTTTTCAAATATGCGAGTAAGAAGATGCATTGAAATGATCAAAAGATTCATGTAAAAAGACATATGAAATAGGGGATAAAATTTACAATGGATTCTACGGTAAGAAATTTTATAGAATGCCATTATATGCAAACGAAAAAAAAACATATATTCTTAATGTGCTTTTAGTACCATTTACAAATAGTACAAAAATATGGTTTGGAAGTGGAATATTCTAATCGAATTTTAACTTTTTGCTTGTCTAGTCCATTTTGTTACCGTGTGCTAATTGCACAAATTATGTACGTTTCCGTAAAGATGTTGTACATTCGAAATTAAATTTAAATCAATTGTGTATCTTATTCTTTAATTTATGTATTGTTTTCGTAATGTGTTTTTAGAAGTCTTTCTTATATAAAAAGAATTTTGAATAAATAATGAAAGACAAAAAAATAATAAGAAAATCGAAATGTCTAGTCTGATTTGTTACCGTGCAATCTTGTAACGTTTTTCCGTGATTTTCAACGTAACGTTTATTTTGTCATCTTAATTTTTTTTGCATAAACTACGTTCTTGTAGGCCAAAACAAATTTAACCACCACTGAAAGAATAAGATTATATAAAGAAAGAAAGGAAAAAAGAAGAAGAGAACAAAAAGCGGGATGCTAAGATTTAGATGCAAACGTTAACACAGGCTTCAATAAAGGTCTCTCAACGTTCCGTCGATGAACATTTCTGACGTTACAAACGTAGCACCAATACTGTGCGTAACGTCAGTATACAGAAGGCGGGTGCTCAATATCCGGTCAGAGGTCCGAGTCTTCAGCGTCGGATTTAGTGAAAATTTGTGTTGATTATATAGGGAATCATTGAAGCATGACCGGAGCGGGCCCCCTTTTAGGCAGTCCGTGGACCCCACTTATGAAACTTTCTGCATCCGCCACTGCTCTTGGTATAGCGTGCTTGACTTGTATACATACGGATGGCGTTTGCTTGTGTATTATAATAAGACGGCTAAATTCTAGATCCAACCAGTCTGATTCGTATAAAGTTTCAAAAATTACCTTGTTACTTACATTTTTATAAAGGGAACGTAGTAGTTTCCAGCATTGTCCTTAAATACCATTTTATCAAAGAAGATTAAAAAAAATACCATCTCTCCAGACATTACCAAAAGGAAAGCTAGATATGTTTTTTCCTTTTTTGTTTTTCTTAAGGAGCAGAGTCCATGAAGAGTGGAAATATGATCCTCAAATCTTCTGTCGTCTAGAATATTATTAACACAGTAACAATGATTCATAGTTGACATGGTCATACCAGCTTTTTAAAAAAGCTTATACATGTTTTTTAGAAGTTTTCTACTGTTTCGATTTCAGGTGTCCCGGATGACAGGCGACAGCAGGCCATGCAGACATTGGGAGATTCCTCTAAAATGACATATAAAATATCTAACGACGGCAATGATTGGACGTTTGGAGTGACAACGTCAGCAGGATCTAGAGATATCAAATTTACATTGGGAACAGAAATAGATACAACAACTTTAGACGGGAGACCACTTAAGGTATAATACACTGATTAAGAAACTTATACAAAATGCTTATTAACACAAAACACAGATAAGTTTGATTTTGGGTAGCGTTCCTCTATCGTTCTAGATTTATGCCCCTTTACAAATGGAACAATTGCTGGATTTTTCGTTTCCGTTCTTTAACTTAAGTTTGCCTTAAACAAATGTTATGAAAACTTAAGTAGTGTTACTTTTATCATTCTTGAGGGGCGTCATCTGTCATCTGTTTCCCATGGACACATTCCGCAATTATTTTTTATATTCCAATTCTGAAATATCAGTGGCGGATCCAAGAGGGGTTCCGGGGACGATCAATGTATTTGAAAGGGAGCATATAGTTGGACCCCTCCCCCTTTACTCTGGGTTGGGACCCCCTTTTGTTAAATGGCTGGATCCGCCCCTCAATATTAAGATTGATTGATTGATTGGTTGTTGTTTTGTAGCGCCACTTTTGTTTAACGTCACTTTCAGTATTATTGGGCTATAAAGACCTATTACTATTATGGACTTACATATTTTTACTTAAAACTGGGTATATTTAAGAAAAAAAAATGTTGATTATTTTTTCCTCGTCATAGATAATATTTTTATTATTGTTTTTTCCCAATTATTCAAATTAATTTTAAAATCTTCTTAAATCGCACAGTCGACTTTTTTTCTTCAAATCTGTAATTTTTGCATGGTAGACAAAAAATAAAATACTGAATTCTATAATATCCCATATAAATCTGTCATATAGACATATATTGATTAGCAAATTGTATACTGAATGTTTTTATCAATAATGACTAGAATCTACTTAAGCATGATACGTTTTATATCCCATGATTAACAAGGCAATTTCCATATTCATAATTAAGCTGACAGTATCGGCTTTCTCTGACAGATGACTCAACATGTAGGACAATGATATGGCACCAACTATCTGTTTTGTAAAACAAAGTTTTTAGAATGACAAATCATGGTATATATACATATACATTTTGACCTTATGTTCAATTTTTCTCATTCATCGCTAGTAAAGCCAGACGTCAATCAAATAGAAATTCAAATATCGTTTACTCCTGTGACGACAACACTATCGAGTGACTCGGTCCATGTATCGCGGTTTGTATAAATCATCGGCGTCGGAGACTACATTTTGTAAATTCCCTAGTCAGTACTTAGATAAGTAAATTCCCTAGTCAGTACTTAGATAAGTAAATTCCCTAGTCAGTACTTAGATAAGTAAATTCCCTAGTCAGTACTTAGATAAGTAAATTCCCTAGTCAGTACTTAGATAAGTTGCTTTTGAACTGCTGGCACCATAGGGTGTCTGTCATTTGCTTATAAGTTAGTGATTCTGCACCATAACATGTGAACCGACAGAGTCGGCGGCTACCATCTGCAATTTAACCAGTCCAACAAATAGCCAATGCTAAGATAATATTCAATATGATATGTGCTCCCAATTGTTGAAAAACTTCTGTTGTTGGTATCGTGAACAGAACATTTTTGTGTACAATTCTAGTTACAACTGCCATTTACAATCAAATGGATACAGCAGATGTTGTGTTAAGATAGGCAGTAAACAAAGCAAAATAGCTGGACCCGGCTCTGTGTCTGATGAAGGTAAATCCAGAAAAGCGCTTCGGACTAAAAATATAAAGTGCCATTTTCATATCATATGGACTCGTATATGCATGTGAAAGTCGTGCTCGCTTCTTAGAGTAAAAAGTAAAATCACAAAAATACTGAACTCCAAGGAAAATTCAAAACAGAAAATCCCTAATCAAATGTCAAAATCAAATGAATAAACACATCAAAAGAATGGACAACAACTGTCATATTCCTGACTTGGTACAGGTATTTTCGAAAGTAGAAAATGGTGGATTGAACCTGGTTTTATAGCGCTAAACCTCCCACTTGTTAAAGATTTCACCGTAATATAATGTTTTTGTTGTTGGAAAGCTAATGGCTATAATTATAAGTGGTGCTGTAATTTAATAAACTTATTGTAGGCTTTGTATACACTGGAGGGAAACAACCTGACAGAAAAACAAACGGGACCAGATTTTGAATCTGTTAATGTTCGGACTGTTGACGGAGATACAATGACTATGGTAAGCATTCCGGATAAAGATAACAAATTCGAACGAACATATTCCCACTTCTTTGATAAATGATAAATATAAAAGCAATCTTAACTTTTTAGTAAATAGGTGGGCTCTAAATTGTAATTACAAGGTATGTCTCAGGTATGTTGCCATTCCATATCATAGATGTGATATGAGTGAGTTCCAATGAGACAACTCTCCATCCAAGTCACAATGTAAAAAAAGGAAACCCATATAGGTCAAAGTACGGCCTTCAACACGGAGCATTGGATCACAACGGACGGCTTTGTCCATTTTTGTAACAAGCTCCTTATTACTTCAAGATGTTTAGATTTCTGATGGAAGTTAAATACAGAAAAGTGCTTCGAACTCCTAGAATTAGTAGCTTTTACACCTAGTCATTTTAACTTTGATAGCGAAAAACGGTATGTTTAACATCTGTTTAATTGCATTAAATGGAAATCTTTTAACCTTTCACTCATAAAACATGTGTTGTAAATAATTGAATTCCCTTCTGTACATAAACCATATATCATTCAGTAATTTCCTCACTTGAAGCCTGCATGCATTAAGAAGAACAACGTATTATGTTTTATTGGATGGGAACACACTTTTGTTAATCCTTGTATCATCTAAAACTCAAACCCCTAGAGAACGTGAAAAGATGACTAGTAGATGTCAACATTTTATATTTTACCAAAAGCAACGTTTATCATAAAGAAGATATAGTCTACTGACTCTCTGATTGCAAACGCGACAATAATTTTTCCCAAGATATCGAATAACTCAGAAATTAACACACATAGATCATCATACGGCCGTCAACAATGAGTAAAACCCATACAACAAAGTCCGCTATAAAAAGCCCTAAAACAATCAAAAACAAGAAAAATAACAGCCTGATTTGTGTGCAAAATAATGAATGAAAAACATGTAAAACAAGTATGATATAAAGCAACAAACGACAGCCACTCAGTTCCACTCAGTTACAGACACAAATACTCCTCCTAACATTTAACTGTGGTAAAACAATAAAACATACAAACAAACTATAAAAATCAATTGAAAATGGCTTAATTCAGCAGATAGATAGAATACAGAAAAACATTTAACAAACACAAAGAGTGGATATGACAGAGTACTCATACACCACAATAAAATGACACTATGCACAGTTCAAAGACTACTGGCAGCTAGTTAAAAGCCAATAACATCCTATGAAAAATCGTGAATCTAATCATTACATTTCACTGGCTGTAGTAGTAATTAGTATGCGTATGTTTACATTTCACTGGCCGTGGTAGTAATATGTATGCGTATGTTTACATTTCACTGGCCGTGGTAGTAATAAGTATGCGTATATATCTGTTTACATTTCACTGGTCGTGGTAGTAATAAGTATTCGTATGTTTATATCTCACTGGTCGTGGTAGTAATAATTATTCGTTTGTTTACATTTCACTGGTCGTGGTAGTGATAAGTATGCGTATGATAACATTTCACTGGTCGTGGTAGTAATAAGTATTCGTATGTTTACATTTCACTGGTCGTGGTAGTAATAAGTATTCGTATGTTTTTATTTTTTACTGGTCGTGGTAGTAATAAGTATTCGTATGTTTACATTTCACTGATCGTGGTGGTGATAAGTATGCGTATGATTACATTTCACTAGTCGTGGTAGTAATAAGTATGCGTATGTTTACATTTCACTGGTCGTGGTAGTAATAAATATTCGTATGTTTACATTTCACTGGTCATGGTGGTTATAACTTATAAGTATGCGTATGATTACATTTCACTGGTCGTGGTAGTAATAAGTATGCGTATGTTTACATTTCACTGGTCATGGTAGTAATTAGAATGCGTATGATTACATTGCACTGGCCAATGAAGTTATAAGTATGCATATGTTAACATTTCACTAGCCGTAGAAGTAATTAGTATGCGAATGTTTGCATTTCACTGGCCGTAGTAGTAACAAGTATGCGTATGTTTACATTTCACTGGCCGTAGTAGTAATTCGTATGTGTATGTTTACATTTCACTGGCCGTAGTAGTAATTCGTATGTGTATGTTTACATTTCACTGACCGTGGTAGTAATTAGAATGTGCATGATTATATTGCTTTGGCCAATGTAGTTATTAGTATGCGTATGTTAACATTTCACTAGCCGTAGTAGTAATTACTATTCGTATGTTTTCTTCTCACTGCTCGTGGAAGTAACTCGAATGCGTATGTTAAAAGTTCACATGCTGTGGTAGTAACTCGAATGTGTATGCTAACATTTCATTGGTCGTGGTAGTTATAAGTATGCGTAACTATATTTACATTTCACTGACCGTGATAGTTATTAGTATGCGTATGTTAACAATTAGAATGGCTATGATTACATTTCACTGGTCGTGGTAGTAACTTTTATACGTATGTTTAAAGTTCACAATTCAATTCAATCCAATATTTTATTTAAGTCTCATCTCTCAATAATATTTAATACAACATTACATTAAATGTAAAAAATATATAAATATTAAAAGAGAACCATTCTGTACAGAATTACAAGAGACTCGACTGCGTATGTTAACAGTTCACATGATGTGCTATAGTAACTCGAATGCGTATGTTTACATTTCACATGCTGTGGTAGTAATAAGTATGCGTATGTTAACATTTCACTGAGCGTTGTAGTAATTAGAATGCGTATGTTTACATTTCACTAGCCGTTGTAGAAATTTGAATGCGTATGTTTACATTTCACTGGTCATGGTTGTGGTTAGTATGCGGGTCACGGGTGTGATTAGTATTCGTATGTTTACAGTTCACATGCTGCGGTAGTAATAAGTATGCTTATGTTTATATTTCGGTGACTTTGGTAGTAATAAGTATGCGTATGTTGACATTTCACATGCTGTGGTAGTAATTAGCATGCGTATGTTTACATTTCGGTGACTGTGGTAGTAATTAGTATGCGTATGTTGACATTTCACTTGCTGTGGTGGTAATTCGTCTTCTCTTTTTTACAGGTGATGACCGGAAATGGAGTTAGCTGCACCCGGAAGTACAAGAAAATTTGAGATCTGAACTGTTTAAATGCGCATATGTGTAAGAAGCAAAAAAATGTTGTGCTTGTTTATTTTGTTACGTAAATGTGTTTTCGACCAGAATTATTTTTATGACTGTAATATTATACTAGTGTAAATGTTCTTATGTTATTTTAAGTGAGTATCTGATTTATAAATTATCTTGTAGTCCATTAAAGAACATACGTTAATTTCTGTCAATCATTCTGCAGTTTATATATCTAACATTTCTTATAAAGTAGGATATATGTTAACCACGTTTGGACCAACTATTCTTGAATTTTCATAATGTGTGACTCCGTCAAAATTATGTAGGAACACCCAGAAATCATAAGAAATCGGACACGAGAATAACACCTTTGAACCGTATGAAATGCTGGGTCATTGCCATTGTTAAAAAGGAATGGTATCAAAGCTGTCTGTTGTTGGTTCAATGCCATTGTTAAAAAGAAATGCACATAATTGTTATTCTTTTCTTATCTGCACACTATCAACTGAAATAGCAACGTTCAGCTTAATTACGATGAAAGAATAGAACATACCTATAAAAACAAGCGTTTTTGCAACATAACCTTTACATGATAATAATTGGTGATTGACGGGTAAAAATATATTTTATTGTGTATGTGAAATGCCGTAAGTTACTTGTCAAAAATGATTATTCGGTTTGATTATGATAATTTCAAAATCAGATTCAATCTTGCAATCTCGAGGGCAATATTTTATCAATATCTCTGCCGATGTGCGGTCGGGTATGGGTATGTTTTTCCTTAAATGGGCAGTTCAAATAGAACAGCGTTCAACTTACGTCACATCTGTATGTATTTCTTTCGGCAATTTTACAGGAGAACATACAATTTCTTCAAGCCCTAAATTTGGGACTACGTTTATTTTATTTCCTAATGGCCTGAACGCAGCAGGATAAAATGCCATTTACTTTTTTTTTAAATATAAATGTATAAGTTTGATAGATAAACTGAGTAGTACTTTATGTTCAGATATAAGTCTTTTACTGTTAAATAAATGTGGGAGCAAGTTAACACAGTTAGTTTATTCTTTTGTTGCTATTAGGATTGAAAAAAAATACTGTTGCTTTCTACGACTTGAATGATTCTCTTGTTTCCAATATAAAAATGTATAATAAAAAATCGGTACGTAAGCACTGGCTTCATCTGCATATGACCCATCATTCACGCTCGTATCATACCAATTTGAAACCAACATTTTATAAACTAAATGTACAGAACATAACGTAATTAATGATATGTTATATTGATACAAAAATGGTTAACTGCTGGACTTGTGATACCTGATACCTGCAGTAGCATCGACCGAGAGAAATTTAGAGTTACCATGCAGTTACTCGCGGTATATCAGTTCATAACAATACGGTATTCCCAGATAGACCATTACATGCATACAACGAATAATAACAAAAATACTGAACTTTCCAAAGAAAATTAAAAACGGGAAGTCCCTAATCAAATGGCAAAACCAAAAGCTCAAACACAACAAACGAACTGACAACAACTGTCAATTTCCTGACCCGGCCCAGGCATTTTCCTATGCAGAAAATGATTGATAAAACCTGGTTTTACAGCTAGCTAAAATTCTCACTTGAACGATAGTCGCACACGATCTATTATATTTACAATGTCTGAACAAAACAAACCATACAGTTTTCTCTGATAGAACAGTACACAAACCACACTGTTTCCCCTCATAGAACAGTACACACACCATACGGTATCCCCTCATAGAACAGTACATAAACCATACGGTATCTCCCGATAGAACAGAACATAAACCACACTGTATCCCCTCATAGAACAGTACACACACCATATGGTATCCCCTCACAGAACAGTACATAAACCATACGGTATCCCCGATAGAACAGAACACAAACCATACGGTATCCCATCATAGAACAGTACACAAACCACACTGTATCCCCTCATAGAACAGTACACAAACCACACTGTATCCCCTCATAGAACAGTACACACACCACACTGTATCCCCTCATAGAACAGTACATAAACCATACGGTATCTCCCGATAGAACAGAACACAAACCACACTGTATCCCCTCATAGAACAGTACACAAACAAAACCATACAGTATTCCCCGATAGAACAGTACATAACCCAAACCATACAGTATCCCCTCATAGAACAGCAAACAAACCAAGCCATACGGTATCCCCCTATAGAACAGTACATAAACCATACGGTATCCCCCGATAGAACAGTACATGCAACAAGTCTCCCCGATGGAACAGTACATAAACCATACGGTATCCCTCGATAGAACAGTACATCAACCATACGGTATCCCCCGATAGAACAGTACATAAACCATACGGTAACCCCCGATAAAACAGTACACACACCATACGGTATCCGTCAATAGATCATGTCGATCAGTACACACACCATACGGTATCCCCCAATAGAACAGTACACACACCATACGGTATCCGTCAATAGAACAGTACACAAACCATACAGTATCCTATCATAGAACAATACACAAACCATACAGTATCCCATCAAAGATCAATACACAAACCATACAGTATCCACCAATAGAACAATACACAAACCATACAGTATCCGCCAATAGAACAGTAAACAAACCATACGGCATCCATTGATAGAACAGAACACAAACCACACTGTATCCCCTCATAGATCAATACATACACCATACAGTATCCCATCATAGATCAATACACAAACCATACAGTATCCCATCATAGAACAATACACAAACCATACAGTATCCACCAATAGAACAATACACAAACCATACCGTATCCATCAATAGAACAGTACATAAACCATACGATATCCCATCATAGATCAATACACAAACCATACAGTATCCCATCATACAACAATGCACAAACCATACGGTATCCGTCAATAGAACCAGACTCAAACCATACCGTATCCATCAATAGAACAGTACATAAACCATACGATATCCCCTCATAGAACAATACACAAACCATACGGTATCCGTCAATAGAACACTATACAAACCATACGGTATCCGTCAATAGAACAGTACACACACTATACAGTTTCCGTCAATAGAACAGAACATAAACCATACGGTATCCCAAGACAGAACAGTACACAAACCATACAGTATCCCATCATAGAACAATACACAAAACATACGGTATCCGTCAATAAAACAATACATGAACCATACGGTATCCGTCAATAGAACAATACATAAACCATACGGTATCCACTGATAGAACAGAACACAAACAATACAGTATCCCCCGATAGAACAGTACATAAACCATACAGTATCCGTCAATAGAACAGTACATAAACCATACAGTATCCATTGGTAGAATAATGCACACACCATACAGTATCCATCGATAGAAAAGTACATAAACCATACAGTATCCATCGATAGAACAGTAAGTAAACCGTGCAGTATCCCCCGATAGAACAGTACATAAACCATACAGTATCCCCCGATAGAACAGGACATCAACCATACGGTATCCATCGATATAACAGTAAGTAAACCATACAGTATCCATCGATAGAACAGTACATAAACCATACAGTATCCATCGATAGAAAAGTACACAAACAATACAGTATCCCCCGATAGAACAGTGCACACCATACAGTATCCCCCAATAGAACAGAACATAAACCGTACAGTATCCCCCGATAGAACAGTACATAAACCATACGGTATCCATCGATAGAACAGTACATCAACCATACAGTATCCATCGATAGAACAGAACATAAACCACACAGTATCCCCCGATAGAACAGTACATAAACCATACAGTATCCATCGATAGAACAGTACACACACCATACAGCATCCCCCGATAGAACAGAACACACACCATACAATATCCGTCAATAGAACAGTACATAAACCATACGGTATCCCCCGGTAGAACAGAACATAAACCATACAGTATCCCTCGATAGAACAGAACATAAACCATACAGTATCCCCTGATAGAACAGTACATAAACCATACGGTATCCATCGATAGAACAGTACATAGAACCATACAGTATCATCCGATAGAACAGAATATTAACCATACGGTATCTATCGATAAAACAGTGCACACACAATACAGTATCCCCCGATAGAACAGAATATAAACCATACAGTATCCATCGATAGAACAGTACATAAACCATACAGTATCCATCGATAGAACAGTACATAAACCATACAGTATCCCCCGATAGAACAGTACATAAACCATACAGTATCCATCGATAGAACAGAACATAAACCACACAGTATCCCCCGATAGAACAGTACATAAACCATACAGTATCCATCGATAGAACAGTACACACACCATACAGCATCCCCCGATAGAACAGAACACACACCATACAATATCCGTCAATAGAACAGTACATAAACCATACGGTATCCCCCGGTAGAACAGAACATAAACCATACAGTATCCCTCGATAGAACAGAACATAAACCATACGGTATCCGTCAATAGAACAGTACACACACCATGATGCAGTATCCGTCAATAGAACAGTACATAAACCATACGGTATCTCCTTATAGACCAGTACACAAACCACAAGCTATCCCCCGATAGAACTGTACACAAACCATATAGTATCCCCCCAATAGAACAGAACAATAACCATACAGTATCTTCTGATTGTCCAATTCACAAACCATACAGTATCCTGCGATAGCACAGTACACAAACCATAAAGTATCCCCCATTAGACTAGTACACTAACCATACGGTACCCCTGAACAATTAGTACCAAAGACATACGGTATCCCAGATAGAATAGTACACAAGCCATACGGTATCCTGCGATAGCACAGTATACATAACATACGATATCTCCGATAGCAAAGTACACAAATCATGCGATATCCTCGAAAAAAGTATCCTCGAAAGAATTATAGGAGACAAGCCATACGGTAACCCCGAAAGAATAGTAGATACATGTAAGCCATACGGTATCCCTGAAATAATAGTAGACAAGTCAATCCCTACGGTATCCCCGGAATGATTATAGTAGACAAGCCATACGGTATCCCCGAAAGAATAGTTTACAAGTCATACGGTATCCCCAAAAAATAGTACACAAGCCATACGGTATCTCCGAACGAATAGTAGACAACAAATACGGTATCCTCGAAAGAATAGTACACAAGGCATACGGTATTCCTGAAATAATTATAGATGACAAGCCATACGGTATCCACGAAAGAATAATACACAAGCCATACTGTATCCCCGAAAGAATTATAGTAGATAAACTCATAATAGATACCAAGAATAAAAGTATATACGCCAGACGCGCGTTTTGTCTACAAAAGACTCATCAGTGACTCTCGAATCCAAAAGATTTAAAAAAAAAAAAGCCAAATAAAGTACGAAGTTGAAGAACATTGAGAACCAAACTTCCCAAAAGTTTTGCCAGATACAGCTAGGGAAATCTATGACTGAGGTAGAAAAGCCTTAGTATGTATTTCAAAAAAATCAAAAATTTGTAAACAGTAAATTTATAAATATAACTATATCAATGATAATTTATGTCAGCACAAAAAGTGCTGACTACTGGGCTTGTGATACCCTCGGGGAAATAAATCTCCACCAGCAGTGCCATCGATCCAGTGGTTGTAAATAAACTCATCATAGATACCAGGACTAAATTTTGTATATACGCCAGACGCGCGTTTCGTCTACAAAAGACTCATCAGTCACGATCGACGCTCGAATCCTAAAAATTAAAAAGGCCAAATAAAGTGTACGAAGTTGAAGAGCATTGAGAACCAAAATTCCTAAAAGTTTTGCCAAAAACAGCTAAGGTAATCTATGCCTGAGGTAGAAAAGCCTTAGTATTTCAAAAAAATCAAAAATGTGTAAACAGTAAATTTATAAATCTAACCATATGACAATTCATGTCAGCACAAAAAGTGCTGACTTCTGAGCTTGTGATACTCTCGGGGGGAAATAAATCTCCACCAGCAGTGGCATCGAGCCAATGGTTGTAAATAAACTCATCATAGATACTAGGACTAAATTTAGTATATACGCCAGACGCACGTTCCGTCTACAAAAGACTAATTTGACAAGTCATACGGTATCCCCGAAAGAATAGTAAACAAGACATTGGGTATTCCAAAAAGATTCCTGGTATCTTTGGAAAGACCAGTACACAAACCATACATCATACTGGGAAAGACCAGTACAGAAACCATGCGGTATCCCCCCACCCCCTTCCCCACCCCACCGATAAAACAGTACATAAACCGTACAATTTCGTTAAAAAAAAGTACACAAACAATGTGGTATCACCCTATAAAACAAATCCGAAAGAAGAGAAGAAAAGGCAGGAGTGATTACTTACAAGATATTTTAAAATTGTTCTCGATATGCCTAATTACAGCCGTACTCCGTACTTACTTTCAATGTAATTGTTCTCAATATATGCTAAATAGAAGCCATGAATACAGTTACTGCAAAATATTCTTTACACAATTCAACCACGACACTACTAATACCACGATTAATTGTGTGTTCTTGTCTGAACTATCGGTTTTTGTTTTAAATGTTAACCATCAACTATGCTTAATCATCTTTTGAGGAACAATCTTATACTTTGACTGAATAATTTATTTCAACAATTCTGCATAAACAAATCCTAAACAATATGTTCCTTTGATATAACAATATGTGTCTTTATGTTTTAACATTATAGTTCATGTCTTTAATTTAAAGATATTATAGTTACTGATGTCAACAATATATTCAAAATGTTAGAAACCTACAAGAGGTATCTGCCTTAAGTATCAAGAGTCTGTATTGTAGTAAATGACTTGAAATTGATGTTTCTTCCACCTTGGTCTGTTTGATTTTAATTTTGGTGTGTCCTTCTGTTCCTCCATTCATCGGAATCAAACAAAATGTTCCATTTTGGTCTCTTTGATATAACTTCGTTATTTTCCTCAGTATCATACTTTTCCATACCAACTAACCTTAAAACATCTTTGCCTTTGGCGACACCTGGTTGTTCTTGAATCATTTCTAGATGAGTAAACTGATTTGTTTTATTTCTTTCGGATGTTTTCTGAAAAAGCCATACTCCTTGTGCCGGCCAATGTGCTGTCGCTGCCATTTCATTGTAAGCTTCTGTTTTTAACTCAACGTCCTTTGGTGTACTCCATATTGCTGGAACCATGCACACTAATACAACGAACCGCCATCTGTCAGAGTTTGGCCGACCTCTCGTTGGGGCTATATTATCGTGTATTGTTCTAGAATCCCATAATACCATTCCCCCCTTTGGTACCGGAACTTTTTTCATTTCACATCCTTTAGATATAAACCAATCGATTTCTTCTTTTGAAAGAATATAAAAATCTTCGCCTGCAGATTTTTTTTTCGCAGAAGGAAAGTGTTCATAAAATTCTTTGTGAAACTGAACTGAATTTTCCAACACTCTAAAGCAGAAATCTGTTTCTGATGTTTCTTCAAGATAGACGGCTCCTTGATATGCATGCAATCCATCTCTCCAAGAGCCTTGATCAGTGTGTAACCAAAAGAAGTCAGGATTGCAAAAAGACGATCGTCCTGCAAAATATAATAAAGTACATATATGTCTGTGCCAATTCTATGCTTCAGATGTGAACGAAACGTTCTATCTTTTCTTCATATAAAAGGAGTTTAAATTTGAGCAAATAAACATTTGTTTTATTGCATGTGGTCAGACTGCTGGAGTCTGATTTTCCACAGAACACTAAACATATAGTTCCCCCTTTTGATTCCCGGCTGACGAACATCATTTACGCTGTGCTTATTTTCTGATAACGTTACATTTTTCGCGGAAGTAAAAGAAATCCACGATTGATAGAAATACTATCTAGCCAGTGTGCGTGTTGTGAGAGTAATAATGTCAAAATGACTCTTAATGTGGAGGAAGTGTGACGATTTCTTTCTTGAAGAATTGCACCCTAGGAAAGTTCCTACCTCAATCGGATAGAGTGGTGACTAGGATCACGGAGATCAGAGGTTTTCTGATCACAATTATGTTCTACACTTACAACAAAATCTGTTTACCTAGTTCTGGTGGCTCCGCAATCGCTACCCCGTCCATACTACTCAACAAATTCTCTGTTTGCCAAATAGACTCAAACACTGGTTTTGACTTGAGCCTGACATTCCATGTAGGGTCAGCATGTGCTACCCTGAACTGATGAGTTAGCGATTCCTCCTGATAAGGCCGTTCATCGCCGAATCTACTGAGCCATTCCTTGTATTGGTTTATATACTGGTTACATTCCTCGTGAGTTAGTACGTCGGTGACAATACTGTAGCCTTGGCTTTCAAGCTCTGACAAAACACGTGTCCTGGCAAAAAATGAAAATTAAGAGGAGTCATTTACTGATTTAGCATTCAATGTTTGACAGGTTTCATATTTTTTTAATAAGAATGAAGATTTTGTCCTCAATTTATTCCTTACCTCAGTCTGTCATGATGTATATATGTTTTTTTTTAATAACAGTTACGTAAAAGACTGTGGGTGCATGTGAAAAGTAAAGTAAAACAAACACTGAACCACGAGGAAAATTCAAACCCAAAAGTTCTTTAATTTAATCAAATGGCAGATTTAAAAGCTCAAACACATCAAACGAATGAATTGTAACTGTCATACTCCTGACTTAGTACAGACATTTATTCTTAAGAAGACATTATATTGACAACGACATGAAATACAACAATACATTGAGATCCTTTATGATGTATGGATATCTTGAACTCGAATCATGGAGGGAAGGAAATATTTCATGATCTCATTTGATACAACAAGTTAAACTAAATCTGCTCTCCATAAAAGACTGCACAAAGAAGCAACTAAAGAACGTTAAATATTTACCAACCTATCCATGTAGTAAGTGTTTACAAGATGTATATATGACTAGTATGTGATAACTCTATCATGGGTTAGTTTATTTGTTTACAGTTGTAACACATAGGCATGTTAAAGATAAACATTAATGATTGTCTCGTGTACCAAGTTTAATTAACATGCAATATTTACATACAGATAAATATATAATCGTACACATATAACAGTTTGGTGGATACTAGTACTACTGATAAACCAACACTCGATCATAAGCATGGTGTACTAACGAAAAGTACCAGTCATAAAGGAAGAATTGAATGGCATCACTGATTTTGTCTTAACAATATTTCATCATATCGCTTGGCTTTCTATAAACATTGTTAAACGAGTAAACACATAACATGCAAACTGTAGGATTGCAGTTATCTGTAATAACTATAGACCCATAATGGGACGGACGTACGAATTTGGGAGAAAAACAAAGTGTTGCTTTCAGTTGCGAGGGCCTATAAAACCGTTTAATTCCAAAATTGAAAAGATAACGTAAAGTTCTATATTTACAACAAATACTGAGTATTTATCTATCCTAAATAAACCTAGTTATAAATTAATCTAGCTTTGAAGCTGTTAATGGGTAACACTGCTCGCTTTGGACTATCCCGTGTCATGAATTTTCTAGTTATAAATACATCTGGCTTTGAAGCTGTGATGGGTAACACTGCTCGATTTGGACTATCCCGTTTCATGACTTTCCTAAAGATAATAACATCCAGCTTTGACGCTGTCTAGGGTAACACTGTTCGATTTGGACTATACCCCGTTTCATGACGTTCATTGATCACATTTGGTGCCAATGTTTTAATATCCATATAAATCTTGACATCACCTATCAGAACATTGTTTACAAACCGTTTTTATGTTTTCTATAATGGATTTTGACTTATTTTTAGAACATGTAAACATTTTAAGTGATGTAAACAAAAGGTGACGTTACATAATGAATGTGAAGATAGTAGTTGACAACTTAAGAATGTTTAGGGTCAACACCATGAAGACAATATGCATAGTGTGTGTTATTATAATATTTCTGTCCTCGTGTCGCGCCAAATCTAAAGAGGAATGGAAATCAAGAATAATTTACCAGGTAGGCTACTAGCATTAGGTTGGGTTTTTTTTAGGAATTACTAGTACTCAAAGTCTAAGGATGGAAGAAAGTCGGATATAATTTACCAGGTATAGTGGGTTATAAAGAGTTTGCTCAAAGTTTACGGATGGTAAGAAATCAAGGATAAATTACCAGGTAAGTGGGTTATAAAGGATTTGTTCAAAGTCTAAGGATTGAAGAGAATCAATGGACATTTTCCAGGTAGGTAAGTGACGATGGCAACGGTATATATTTCTGGTTTGGCACCACCAAATTATATAATTTGCGTCTGTAGCGAGTCTATCTTGCAAGCTTTTCCATGTGTTTTTCTTCTATTTTTGCGTCTTTATATGTTTTTTGCCTTTATTTTTTCTTTCCTTTTGGTTTAATTTATATTTATAATTTGTCTTATGTCTTATTAGATATTAACTGATAGGTTTGCAGCGGAGGATGAACCAATCCCGTGTACCGACCTTCGGAGTTATTGTGGAGGGACATTTCGAGGGATAGTGGAAAAATTAAACTACATATCTGGACTTGGTAAGTATAATTATTTGTCGGTTTTAAATACAATACACTTCTCAAGTCTTTAAATTGACGTTGATGTAAGAAACCTAACTCTGTTCAGAAGACTTAAAATTGTTGGTTTACGGATTTACTTTACTAATCGAACTATCTCTGTTTTGATGTCTTAAATAAAGGCATAAGAAGAATCAGTAGTATCTCGCTGTTCGAAGGTCATAAATCGATTGAAAGAATACAAATCCGGGTTACAAACAAAAACCGATGGAAACATATCAAATTTAAATGAAAAATAATGAAACAACAGAAACACAGACTTCGAAGTGCAATAAAAAAACAAACGAATACGACACACACAGAAACGAACTATAAGTAAACAGCTGCAATTGTCCTGACATGGTACAGGACATTTTAAGAAAATAAAATGGTGGCTTTTACCTGATTAAAATCCTTGATTTACGGAATTACATTACCAATCGAATGATCTCTGTTCAGATGACTTGATACCTTTGATTTACGGCTTTAAATGACCCTATCTAATTACCTCTGTTTAGATGAATTGAAATCTTGGATTTTCGTCTTCGCGTTACCATATCGAACAGTTTTACCATATTGAACAGTTTTTGTTCAGTTTACTTTAAATAACTGATTTCCTTCTTTACATTGCCATATCGAACTATATCTGTAAGAGGACTTAAATGTTATCATAGATTTCAGGCTTTACATTGCCAAATCGAATTATCTCTAATGAGAGAACTTGCATTGATATCATTGAGTTCGGGCCGTACATTGCCATATCGAACTATCTCTGTTGATAGTACTTAATTGATATCCTTGATGTCAGGCTTTACATTGCGATATCGAATTCTCTGTGTTGAAAGGACTTGATGTCCATGATTTTCGACTTTACCTATCGAACAACATCTGTTCAGATGACTTTAAATCATCGATAATCCTCTTTACATTATCATATCAAACTATCTCTGTTGAGAGGACTAAATTGATATCCTTGGTTTCAGGCTAATCATTGCATTATCAAACTACATTTATCTATTTTCAGAAGATTTTCTCTCCTTAATGCTCTGTTTATAAATCAAAAAAACATTTTTTAACTAATTTATTGAATGTTGTACATTTATTACTTGTACAGGCGCCAACGCAATATGGATATCTCCTATTGTTGTTAATACACCAAAGGGTTACCATGGTTACTGGGCTAAGGATATATACAACTTTAACGAACATTTTGGAACCGAGGAAGATTTTAAATATCTGTTATCTGAATGCCGTAAAAGAGATATATGGGTTATGGTTGATGTGTAAGTTTAATATGTTCTATTTTGTCGTACTTTCAATTCACATTTATTCCACCATTTCAGTCATTATACTAATAAAATCAACGGTACCAATTTTGTTGCACCAGATGCGCATTTCGACAATACATGTCTCTTCAGTGATGCTCGTGGCCAAAATATTTGAAATCCAAAGCATATATGAAAGATGAAGAGCTATAATCCAAAAGGTCCAAAAAGTATTACCAAATTCGTGAAAGGAATCAGAGCTTTGCATGAGGGAGATACATTCCTTAATTTATAATAATTTCTAATATTTTGTAACAGCAAATTTTAATAACACAAAAAATCCGTATTTTCATGCCAGTACCGAAGTACTGGCTACTGGGCTGGTGATACCCTCGGGGACTAATAGTCCACCAGCAAGAGACTAGTCATTTATAGCCTAAATAGGGGTGGGGGAAAATAACGAGTTCTTGCACTTTTTGGTAATTTGAAAGAGGGGTGTCCATTTCTTCAGCACTCCAGATTGGTTGCTTCTATATAGTCAAAGGTACCA
This sequence comes from Mytilus trossulus, assembly GCF_036588685.1. Lineage (NCBI taxonomy): Eukaryota > Metazoa > Mollusca > Bivalvia > Mytilida > Mytilidae > Mytilus > Mytilus trossulus. The sequence continues at coordinate 51,448,760 of NC_086380.1, forward strand.
GGATTATAATTTAGTACGCCAGAAGCGCGTTTCGTCTACATAAGACTCATCATTGACGCTCATGTCAAAATATTTATAAAGCCAAACAAGTACGAAGGTGAAGAGTATTGATGATCCAAATTTACAAAACTTTATGCCAAATACGGATAAGGTAATCTATACCTGGGATAAGAAAATCCTTAGTTTTTCGAAAAATGTAAATTTTGTAAACAGGAAATTTATAAAAATTACCACATAATTGATATGCATGTCACACCGAATTGCTGACTACTGGATTAGTGATACCCTCGGTGACAAAACGTCCACCAGCAGTGGCATCGACCTTGTGGTGTAGATAGTTATCAAAGGTACCAGGATGATAATTTAGTACGCCAGACGCGCGTTTCGTATATACTAAATTTAGTCCTGGTATCTATGATGAGTTTATTTACAACCACTGGGTCGATGCCACTGCTGGTGGAGATTTATTTCCCCGAGGGTATAAGCTCAGTAGTCAGCACAAAAAGTGCTGACGTGAATGGTCATTGATATGGTTATATTCATAAATTTACTTTTTACAATTTTTGAATTTTTTGAAATACTAAGGCTTTTGTACCTCAGGCATAGATTACCTTAGCTGTATTGGGCAAAACTTTTAGGTATTTTGGTTCTCAATGCTTTTCATCTTCAACTTCGTGAGATGTTTGGACTTTTTGGCTTTTTGGGGTTCGGGCGTCACTGGTGGGTCTTTTGTGGACGAAACGCACGTCTGGCGTATATACTAAATTTACTCCTGGTATCTATGATGAGTTTATTCGTCTACATAAGACTCATCAGGGACGCTCATGTCAAAATATTTATAAAGCAAAACAAGTAACTACCTATATAATGACACATTTGATTTAAGGGTCGCTCGAGCTTATCACCGAGATAACGATCACTTACACACCCGATTTAAGGGTCGCTTACCCCCTAGATAACGATCACTTAGACATTTGATTTAATGATCGCTAACCACATGGATAATGACAACTTACACATTTTTTAAGGGTTGCTAAACACCTATTTAATAACAGTTAATACATTTGTTTTAATGGTCGTTAAATACCTTTTTATTGACCACGTACACATTTGATTTAAGGATGGCTAACTACATATTTATTGACCATTTACACATGTGTTTTAAGAATGACCAACCACCTATTTAATGACCATTTACACATTTGCTTTAAGGGTGACTAACCACCTATGTAATGACCATTTACACATTTGTTTTAAGGGTGACTAACCACATCGATTATGAACATATACTCATGACCATTTACACATATGTTTTAAGGATGACTAACCACCTATTTAATGACCATTTTCACATTTGTTTTAAGGGTGACTAACCACATCGATTATGAACATATACTCATGACCATTTACACATATGTTTTAAGGATGACTTACCACCTATTTAATGACCATTTACACATTTGTTTTAAGGGTAACTAACCACCTACTTAATGACAACTTACACATCACATTTAAGGGTGGCTAACCACATAGATAATGACAACTTACACATTTCATTAAAGGGTTGCTAACCACATAGATAATGACCATTTACACATTTGATTCATGGGTGGCTCACAATCTAGATAATGATCAATTCGCCTTTTTTAAAGGGGTGGCTTACCACTTAACTAATGACCATTTACGCATTTCTTAAGGGTGGCTAACCACTTAGTTATTGACAACTTACACATTTGATTCATGGGTGACTCACCATATAGATAATGATCAATTCGCCTTTTATTTAAGGGGTGGCTTGCCACTTAAATAATGACCATTTACACATTTGTTTTAAGGGTGGCTTACCACTTAGAAAATGACCAGTTACACATTTGATTCATGGGTGGCTCACCATCTAGATAATGATCAATTCGCCTTTTGTTTAAGGGGTGGGTTACCACTTAACTAATGACCATTTACAAATTTGTGTTAAGGGTGGCTAACTACATAAATTATGACCATTTACACATTCGTTTTAAGGGTGGCTAAGTAACCACATATATAATGACAACTTACATATTTGTTTTAAGGGTGGCTAACCACATGGGATATACGGATGGTTGTTGTTGGAACATTGATTGTGACAAACAACAGCTGGTAAATTTTACTGGATTCACCCCATTTAATAAATCGGAGGATTATCACAGTCTCTGTGAAATAATGAACTGGAAAAACCAAACTGAGGTAAGGAATAAATAGTGACATGACAAAATATTTTGGGGGAATAACAGTATGAAAGACATGGAAATAAATAGGTACACGTGAGATGGGTTCACAGTATGAGAGACACGAAAATAATTGCTACACGTGAGAGGGAGAAACAATATGAGAGATATGAGAATGATAGCAGCACATACGAGGAAGGGACAGTATTAGCCTAAGGTCAGTAGATGTAATAGCTACACATGAGAGAAGTATAAGTTATAAAATGAACTTCAAAGACTACGTTTTATAATTGTAGGTTGAATTGTGTCGTCTCTCCAAGCTTCCTGACCTAAATCAGTCAAACCAATATGTCAGATCTACCTTGCTACATTGGATAAGCGAGTTAACAAAGAAATATGGAATCGATGGTTACAGAATAGACACAGTAACAGAAGTAGGGATGATTCAGAATCTCAAATAAAATTATAATATAGGCACAGTTCAACAGGTAGACACACAACATATGGTTAAATCAGGCACAGCTCACCTAAAAGTTACAAATTGGTGCCGAACCTAAAAAAATATTATTGTTGTGCATCTAATTCACCAATACGAGGTTTTGCAAAGATAATTATATAATGGAAAGCAGAAAGTAAATGGGAAAGACACTTTTGTTGTCATTCCTGGAGCAGGATCTCCTCACCCTTCCAGTGCAAGTAATAACACTGTCAGTTTGTGGTGGGGTTTGTGTTAATCAGTTTTTAATTTTCTATGTGGTTTTTATCTTGTCATTGTATTTCGTTATTTTTACAATTCCGCATGGTTTTCGTTTTTCAAACTAGGCTCTTAATTCTTATTACTTTTAATTATATTATATTATATTCTTACAAGAAATAACAAATTTTCAAATGTTGAAAAAGAAGATGAACAATGAAAAAAAGATATTAATCGTTTATGCAAACGTCAATTTCATTTTATTCGGTCAGTTGTATTGCAATCTCCCGATAAAGACGGATTAAAACAAACTGATACTCAGATTTTACTCTATCCGAACTAACGAATTCTCTCGATAGATAATGAGTGGAACACCAGTTCATTGTTTCTCAGTCAAAACTAACACAATGTTATTGTTCTGATGGAGAAGTGAAACAAACTTATAGTTAGATATTACTCAGTCATAACTAACGTTATCTCCCGATGAATGAGTGAAAAACGTATGACAAACATTTTAGCTAGCTATCAGTATTGGCTATAATGATACTGGTTGTTTTAATTTTAGGTGGCAAAAGACTTCTGGTCAGAATTCCAGGTAGCTGCTGGTGTTTTCTGCCTTGGGGAGGCTAGCAGTGGTAACATAACATACACAGCTGAGTACCAGGGTCCGTTAAACTCTATTCTCAACTACCCTCTCTACTACACGATGAAAAGGGTGTTTACAGGGAACCAGTCGATGAAAACTCTAACAGCGACAGTTGACCAAGAGGTTAAGCTACCCAGAACGATCTGTGCTATTCATGACCATTTTAAAAGAATGCAAAGATAAATTAAAGAAAAGTTTAATATACTAATAAAATTTCATTGACTTGACTTGCAATTGTAATTTTAAGAATTATTTTCATAATTTTATATCGTTGTAAAAGGGTAGATCGTGTGCAAATTTTTATATTTGCAAAAAGGGCTTTGGTCCACACTTTTGTGCAACACACAATCAAATTAAGAAAACAACATTCAATTCCAAAATCAAAAGAGATATGTGCATTTATATTAGAGGCAATTTCGAGCTTGATATAGTGTATTCCTGTTTGTTGTCAAAGATCTCTAAATTAATTTTGTGTATGTTTGTCACTGGGTTGCTAAGTCTAAATGGTATATTGTTTGAAATGTGAATCTTTGTTGTACTTTCAGATAATGAAATTCGAAGATATAACAGTTCTAGGAAATTTTATAGATAACCATGACGTTCAAAGATTTCTCAGTATATCACCAAGTATAACGATTTTAATGAATAACTTGGCATATGTCTTATTGTCACAGGTGAGAACGATTTGCAATGACGCACCTCTTTAAGATTTATACCATGTATATTTACGGCCTTATCAGCAGATGATATAAAGGTAAATTATAAATACTCTATGTATAATTACGGCCATATCAGCAGATGATATAAAGGTAAATTATAAATACTCTATGTATAATAACGGCCATATCAGCAGATGATATAAAGGTAAATTATAAATACTCTGTGTATAATTACGGCCATATCAGCAGATGATATAAAGGTAAATTATAAATACTCTGTGTATAATTACGGCCATATCAGCAGATGATATAAAGGTAATAATGTTGTACACAAATAGAATGTACAAAAGAAGCAAAAGATACCAAAGGTAGATTGGTGCTGATGCATAAATCAATCAATCAATCAATCAATCAATCAATAGTTATTAAAAACCGTAAGTAGAAAACAAACTGACAAAACCATGGCAAAATACGAACATCGACGAAAAGACAAAGATTACACAAAACACAACAAAGAAAACTGCAATAGGGGAGGTTAACATTTGGCATATGTTACACCTTTATAAATACACAAATGGTCATAAATGTTTCAAGCAAGCAGTCATTTTTCTGCCTTGTAATTCTCGAGAAAAATTCCAGTGAATAAAACGTAAAAATTAATATATATAGCCACTTAGTTTGAAATGAAACATGTAAATCGTGATAGGAAATGCATGCTTAACAATATTGTATCAACAACGAGTTTTATGATCCATATCGATGTGTTACCAGAATTTTGCTCACGTTTGATTGAAAGTTTACAATGGTGAAATGTAAATTATATATGGGTACTCATGGTCTCAGCGAGAGGACATACTCAACTATTTAGTAAGAGAATACCTTTAATAAAATATTTAAGATATTTTTATTTATTATTCGTTCAAATGTTTTCTTAGGGTATCCCTATAATTTATTATGGTACAGAGCAAGCTTTCAATGGTGGAAACGATCCAGAAAATAGAGAAGCTTTATGGCCATATCACAACCAAACCTCAACGTTATATAAGGTATACATTTATATGTTAATCAATAAGAAGATATATGTTATATATCAATGAGACTTCAACCCACAACTATGATATTATTACGTAAGTATATCTGTATTGGCCTTGTTATTGGTCCGATGATAAGAACTCCGCCAATACAGAAAAAAATCTATATTGGTCGAGTTATTGTGTATTGTCCAAGTTGACACCTTCTATTGCATAGGCAGTTTTCATCATATTAAGTCCAATAACAGTGAAGTTAATTTATAAATAAATGTATATGTCAGTATATAAATCAACATACAGTATTAAACAGAAGAACTCGTCAAGCTCTACATCATATAAGTTCCATCGAGTCTTCAACAAATTATATATGAATAGAACAGAGTCCATCAGATTCTTCAAAAAGCCGAAAAACTTTCTAAAATAACAATAGACAACCACTGACAAGGTTACTGGCTTGATATGTGTCTCATTAAGTCACCAGTATGAAAAGATAAGTCACTCCAATTTGTTGCTTAATGCTGATTTCATGGTGACCTCTGTGTACGATTGTATTGCTACGAGATCTAATATTAATTTTACTGTTGGTTTAAAATGAAATATTTTTTTGTTTGTTACAGTTTATTTCGCAACTGTCACACTTTAGAAGAAGATCTGATTTGGATTTTTCCTCAGACCAACAGACAGAGGTGTATGCATCTGATGATTATATTATATTTTCTCGCGGGGATACACACCAGGTATTGAAATCGCAAAATTAAACACATTCGGCCTCCATCGTAATGTCATTTTCTTGAACATTTTACATTGTAGTAAGAAAACATGAAATGCCAAAAATGAGGGCCCTCATGGGGTTTTTGATTATGTGATTACTTGGCCGTTTTTTTAATGATTATTTGATTATTAAGCCAAATATTTCATGATTATTTGATTACCTAGGACTGTATTTTTAGTTTATGATTATTTGATTACTAAAGATAAGCAAATATTTAATGATTATGTGATTATTTGGCAAAAAAATGGTGATTATGTGATTACTAGGACCCCCCCATGAGGGGCCTCAAAAATATGAAGAAACATTATCTGCTTAATACGAAAGAATTAGAGAAGATTAATTCCTAGACTTAACAAACACTAAATATTAAAATTGTGAAATGGCGAAGAATATAGCCATAGTTTACAAGAATATTTTCAGGAAACATAAACAGATCAAATAAGGAGAATCAACTTAAAACAACACAAGGCAAACTTCCACCCTGTTTATTTTTAGTAGTTGTTGTAAGGGAACACTATTAAACTTCAAGTGTTATTTCGTCCTTAGTCAGAATTATTTTTCCCGCAAAGCACGAACATATATCTTATTTTAGTTTTTTGACGCTATAAATCTTTTTTTTTTATCTAACATTATCAGATATGGGGGGAATCTGGATTCAAATTACATATTTTATCATCTGCTTGACCACATTATTTTTTTCATGATATTGGGGATCAGAATACTTTCTACCTTTTGAAATTATATGGTCGTTCCATAATTGATTTATATTACAAATGACAAAATTTTAATAATGTATATTGTATGGTTTCTTTTATGGTAATTTCTAGGTTTTAATATTCATTACAAACAAAATCTCCGATGGAAATTTGACAAAGACGTTTCCAGTTAATGTATATACAGACGGTACAGGTATAATGTTATATCAAATAAGTGCAAGATTAGCATGGCTTGCGATACTAGTAAATTAATGTTTTTCATTGAAGCTCCGGGCAAGTAGCATCTGCACAGGGAAAAAACCAGGTTCACAGTACTACATGTACCATATACTTTTGAATACATTCGATTTAGACATCTTCAGAGTAAATATAATGTCTCGTAAACTTTACATAGGTTTTTAATTTGTTTTGTAATTAAGCTTCTTTGTGTCTATGTAGTTTCACTAGGAAATAACTCTTAACTATAAACCTTTCACACCAACGGTTGCTAGAAAAAAAAATCGAATACATGCAATATTGTTTCCTATGATTACAAGAAGTGAACATATGAAATTAGTCCCAAATTACAGCTAAAAATTCTCAAAACCTTTCTGCATATGATTCGTAAAACATTCGTTGATATTAAGTGTATACATTAATAATTTCAAAAGCTAAATGACGGCTTACACTTCGTACTACGATTGGTACAGTAGCAAATTGGAAAACCTCTATTACGTGTTATTGCATTGTCGTCAATAGAATAAATCACTGAAAACAATATGCATAAAATCGAGAAAATTTCTAAAATCTTCCAGCAGCTAGAGCTACAGGCTTGACACACTTAATAGTTCAGGTAAGAATTTTCAAAATGTTCTTTCTTCGGAAAGTATGCAATTGACGATTTACGATAATTCTACCTATATACTGCCATGTTTGCCTGAGATATGCCAAATACCGACAAGTTAAAAATGAGACTATGAAATCTACTTTAGACATGTTAGAATAAACAGTTGACCCTTTTCAATATAAGTTGGTATTGTCTCGAATTGTCCAGTTTATCTCTTATGATAAACTTAACTCTTTACCAAAGTTAAATTTAAATCATGTTCAACCAAATTCGTTACACATCGTTACACATTTAAAACTCAGTCATAATAGTTTATCATCAAACTGAACAATAAAGGCAACAGTAGTATACCGCTGTTCGAAATTCATAAATCCATTTAAAAAACATATTTAGGTTACCGTTACAAACAAAATTGTTTTTATTATTAAAATGAACCGAGTATAATCAAAAACATGGCAAAATTGAATCTCATCTTAAAATTTAACAATCTAATAGTGTTTGGCCAATTATTACTTTCTTGCATTTTTTGTTTTTCAGTCCTTGTAAACATTGAAAATGACAGAGACTTTATTGAAGTAACAAACCGTTCGATTAATGTACAGTTTTATAAGAATATGCCAAAAGTGTACAGACTACAAAAAAATACCAACAGCGGTGATCCAGTTCGTGTATCCATTATTATGACAATATTGACGTCATTGGTAACACTTGGTATCTATTGGGTAGCACTATAGTAAGAAACCAACAGTAGGAATCTTGATATGCCAATATTGTCATCATTGGTAACACTAAGATTTTTGGATAGCACCATAATATTGTTTCTTTTCTTGTAAAAAAAAACAATTTTATAATGATTATACAGACGACCTGAGATCTCTGCATATGTAATTGTCTTCTTTGCTTTATCTATTTTTTAATTATAACAATGAGAACCATACAGAAAGCATCACACAAATTTGTGATATAAGTATTGTTTCCATCAAATAAAATTAATATTTTGATGTTTATTCTAAAGTATATTTTAACAAAACGCATTTGACTAACAGGTCGAACAACTGATGTTCTTTAATCCCTGCTGACTGCCATTGGCGATTGCCAAATAAAATTGATCACAAGATGTAACAAAATGGATCTTAATATATATATATTTAATACTTAACAAAAAACAATTAACTTGTGGCCACGATGTTATGCCACAAACATAAGGTGTTAATATTTTTTGTACATCAGATTCGGATTTCGACAATAAATGTCTCTTCAGTGATGTTAGGGATCGAAACGGTATTTTAAAGGCCATATAAAATATACCCTCATTTTTAGATAGACTCTTGAATTTTAAGAGTCAACACTGGATGAACGAATCAAAAAATCGAATCGAAAAAATATAAACGAGTCTAAATAAAAAACTGCGTTTAAACCTATGATTGCGTTGGATAAAACCCATAATTTTATACGTGTGCATGTAAAACAAATTTAGTTATAGAAGGGTCTAAATACAGCACTAACAACATTTTCCAAAAGACCAAATAAGTGAGGAAGTATATTCAAAACAAAACGCATTTGACTAACAGGTCGAACAACTGATATTCTTTTACCCTGCTGACTGCCATTGACGATTGCCAAATACAATTGAACACAAGGTGTAGCAAAAAATTGTTTTATAAATTTGATACTTAACAGAAAACAATTAACTTGTGACCTCGATGTTATGCCACAAAGTTAACATAAGGTGTTAATAATTTTGTGTACATCAAATCCGGATTCCAACAATGAACTCTTCAGTGATGTTAGGGATCGAAACGGTATTTTGAAGGCCATATAAAATGTACCCTCATTTTTGATAGACTCTTGAATTTTAAGAGTCAATATAGGATGAACGGATCATATAAATCGGAGGGAAAATATGATACAAGCCCAAACGAAAAATATAAACGAGTCTAAATTAAAACTACGTTCAAACCTATAATTGCGTTTGAAAAAAAACCCGCATTTTTTATAAGTATTTGTGAGTCAGTACCAACTCTACAACAGATTTATCCATCACCAGCAATGATGGTGATACATGGCTGTGTACATTTATATGTATATACAACTCGTCTAAGCATCAACCCAACAATGTTAGTTCTGTAAATTTGCTTGCGATTTTTTTTGTTCTTCCCTCGCCGGGATTCGAACCCATGCTACTGAGATATCGTGACACCAAATCGCCTGCACTGCATCCCTTCCGCTAGATCACACGACCACCTGGGCTTCACAAAAATAAAGCTTTCAGTGGCCGTGTGTTTTCTTTCCTCGTCAGTTTTAATCTAACGGCGTACTACAGTACATGATGTATAAGGCACGAAGATGTTATTGTTACAGATCAGATAGCATGGGTTCGAATCCCGGCTAAATAAAATAAATATGGTCAAAGATTATAAACTGTTTAAATGGGTCATTTACTTTTCCTGGGTATGCTCTGACATATCTGATATCCAAAATCTAACAACATGGTTTAATAGATTCAGCATATAAATATAAACCCAAAAAAATATTTTAGTTGAAATCAAACAAACATGCTCAACATGCAGACTTCTTATACGTTTATGTATTTCACATCCATTTTTTTTATGGAAATATTCTTTATAAAGCACAAAAATGTCAGTATTCACCACAGAAACTAACAAAACCTTAAAATATACTTATTAAAAAGGGATATAGTTACGATACTGTTGTCAGGTAATTAAAGATTGCATATTTTGGCGTTAATATTGATTCACTTATAGGGTCTTTGCATGGGAACTAAATACATTTATTAAAAAAACAGTTGTTGGCATGACACGGGTTATGTTCTTCTCATATATGTTATGATGGTATGATACTAAACCCCTAACGGGAAGGATTGTGCCTGGTATTCATATGATGAAATCATAATCTTTCAATCAGTTAATTGAAGTCTGGAGCTGGCATGTCAGTTAACTGCTAGTAGTCTGTTGTTGTTTACGTATAATTGTCATTTTGATTATTTTCTTTGGTTACATCTTCTGACATCAGACTCGGACTTCTTTTGAATTGAATTTTAAATGTACGTATTGTTATGAAATTACTTTTCTACATTGGCTAGAGGTATAGGGGGAGGGTTGAGATCTCATAAACATGTTTAACCCCGACGCATTCAAAGTTTGCGCTTGTCCCAAGTCAGGAGCCTCTGGTCTTTGTTAGTCTTGTATTATTTTAATTTTAGTTTCTAGTGTACAATTTGGAAATTAGTATGGCGTTCATTATCACTGAACTAGTATATATTTGTTTAGGGGCCAGCTGAAGGACGCCTCCAGGTGCGGGAATTTCTCGTTACATTGATGACCTGTTGGTGACCTTCTGCTGTTGTTTTTTTCTATAGTCGGGTTGTTGTCTCTTTGATACATTCCCCATTTCCATTCTCAATTTTAAAGTTTAATTTTGAACCCTTCAAACCTTCAAATGGACTTATTTAAAAACAATTCCACAAGAGCTGTAACTATTCAGTTTTTTTATGAAATCAAACAATGTTTCGTTTTGAACCATTTGGACCTCAATGTAGACCAATTTGAAAATTGTATCCAATATCCACAATAGTTATGCAAGGTTTAAACCCCCAAAAGTTAAAGACTTTGCATACATCTCATTGAAATGGGTTTAAAAGATTATTATTTATTTTCAATTGAAGATTTCTTGCTATTGTGCAATACTGTGTTGTTGCACAATATTTCGTTAAAACTGAGAATGGAAAAGAGAAACAAAAACCCCACCAAAGATTAAAACAAAATCCGAAATCAATCGGTAGATCTTTAACACAGCAAGAAGATCCCGCGCCCGGAGGCGGACGTCAGCTGGTTCCCTAAAAACATATGCGTATACTATAGTTCAGTGAAAATGGACGTTTTACTAAAAAAAAAAAATCCATATGAATGAACTAAAATTTATTAAAAAAAATCCTAGACTAACGAAGGCAAGTCTCCTGACTTGGGACAGGTTTTTTTTTAAGATTATTTTCTTTTCAGGAAAAATGAATTTAAAAGAGCTACATAAACTGGAATACAAGTGATTTTCTGGAGAAAAAAGGCTTGTTTCCCCCAAACTATGATCCAAACGATTGGGGCAACTACCCCCAAACTCAATACCAGCATTGCATTTGTGATATGGAACCTTGACAATGTGGTACAATTTCACAGATATCCATAGTGACATTCAAGTTTCATTCTCTGTTCTTATGAAAAATCACTGACTCAAATTAAATATTTTGTGTAGGTACTCCTAGGAGGGAGGAATAATTTCAGGAAGACTAAAATAACCCACTATCACCGGTTTCTATTCCCACTCCTATGTGACGCCACTCCATAAACATATGACATAATAAGTAGAAAGAAATACACAATTAACAAATGAACCATTTGTTAAATAAGATCAGGTTAGTGCAAATAGCAATCTAGTTTAAGTAAGCGCTACATTAGTTCACAGGTACAGAACTGATTTCCCTCCACTTTTAGCCATGCAGTCACAGTCCACATGCACTTGTTTCTATGGAAAGGTCGACTTTCCATGTATCACGTTCTCTCCCATTAATTCACTTTGACACCCTCCCCTTTTAGCCATGCAGTCACAGTCCACATGCACTTGTTTCTATGGAAAGGTCGACTTTCCATGTATCACGTTCTCTCCCATTAATTCACTTTGACACCCTCCCCTTTTCACTTTTGCACCCACACATCACACCTTGGGTCTCTATGCATACTATTTAAAAGTATGTTTTGAATATTTGTTTATTTATTCTTGAACTATAAGGCACAGGCACTTGTCTCAAAAAAAAAATCCTATATACCTTAATATAACACAAGGTACTTAACTATTTTTTTTTGAAAAATGACACCCTGTCCAGAATTCCCGTTATTTTTTTATTTCTCGTTTGTCAAACCTACTTAAACTTAATATGCCGTAAATCTAAATTGATTTATCTACACAATGGTATATAATCACTATATGACACGACTATCATCGTTGTCGGGATCATTAGTAGCAGGCCTCAGAAGTCGGTTAACGGGATGTTTTTTTGTATTTGTCTCAAACTTTGGCAACACTCAGCCTGCAGTGATTGAATTATTATAAAAAATTATTAAAATAAAAACTGTCAGCTTCCCTCTGACTATGAATTATTATCTTATTGTAAATTCTTTACAGATTATGTGAAACAAACCCAAATAAGTTTTTTATGAAACACACGTGTACACAACGACACTAATGTAGAGTTATAAATTGACCAAAATTTCCAACATTTATTTTTAGCCAGACGATTGACCAATGAACATGATGAGAAACCAGTATAAAATTTCATGCGGACTGGGTGTTGCCAAAGCATGAGACGAATGCAAGAAAACATCCCGTTGACCGACTTCTGAGGCCTGCTACTAATGATCCCGACAACAATGATAGTCCTGTCATATACCATTGTGTAGATAAATCAATTTAGATTTACGGCATATTTAGTTTAAGTAGGTTTGACAACCGAGAAATAAAAAAATAACGGGAATTCGGGACTGGGTGTCATTTTTCAAAAAATTTAGTTAAGTACCTTGTGTAATATTAAGGTATATAGGAAATTTATTTTATGAGACAAGTGCCTGTGCTATAAGGCCAAGGTTTTTTAATTTGTTAATTTACGGATTTTCCCCATGAAAAAGTGGGGCGGTAAGTCGGGGAAAAAAAAGAAAAAAAAATATCTTTCAAGACAGAAAAATATGCAAAATAAAAATATTTCACCTTTCTAACAATATGTTTGTTTTGCTATTTTTTCATCATTTCTTAAATTTTAGTTGGATGAAAAAGTATTGCTCAGCTGTCATAAACATCGCATGACATTGTCTTATAATTTCCCGTAAAAAAGGGGGGTGCAGGGACAAAGACGAAATTAAGTCGACATTTCACAAACAAGAAAAACAGATTCGCGTAAACTGATAAAGAAAGAAAAAAACTATAAACGTACGAAAATAAGTTTCAACACACGTGTCAAAAATGTAATAGACTTGTCCACTTGAAAAAAGAGAATACAACTGTATCTGGTTAAGTTATCATGCATTCCTGTTTTTTATCCAAATGGACGATATTTTTTTTATTATCTATGAACATGATGAAACAAGAAAATTCCAATTGATTTGTTAATTTTCAGTACTTTAACTTGATGTCTTCCATCTGTCCACATTTGGACAAGTTTATTTCTATGAGATGATGCATCTTAGGGACTGATGACAAATAAGGAAAACAAATTTATTGTGAAATTGGTTTTAACCACAGGTTTTGTTCTGCAAAATTATTTGCGCAAATGACATTTCAAGTTCAGTTATAATTGACTTGTCTATTTTTAAAACGTAAACACTAAACTGGAAATTTTATTTTTATCACAACAGAAAGTGTTAACAATTTTGTTAGTGATTAATGCATTTCATTTCATAAAAAAAGAATATTTTAATTATTTTTCAGGGATTTAAAGCATTTGTTTGGGTCGGCGGGAATAAAAAAGCATGAAAAGTCCATTTTATTTTTATTCTGGAAATCTTCCAAATCGGATCAGCGGAGCCGTAAACCAACAAATTAAAAAATCCTGGCCTAAATATATTGCTAGTATGCTACACACACATGACACTATAAACATGATAAAGATTAAATAAATTTTGTTTATCATTTAACAATCAAGTGACATTCTAAAACAGTGGGGGCCTGCTCCAGTTCTGCTTCAGTGATTCCCTAATACAATCAACCAAATCTTTCCCAGAAAAAAAGGGGGGCTAAAAAAACCTTTAAATCTGCCTCTGATATTGTGAGATGAACAAAAATTTTAATAACAAATTATAAGCCATTCATCTCTAAGACTTGTAAAAGAAAGACAGCAGCTTCTGTCTAACTAGTCACAATCAAAGACACAAATGAATAAAACAAAAACAGTTCCACAAAGAGTATGTTTATAACATGCATTTATATCTGGTAAAAATCTCTCAAGAGCTTATGTTTGTATGTTTAAACCATGCTGAACCAAAATAAAGTTTTTCTTATTACAAGGTTTTTGAAAATACTAGGCTTATAATTTGTTCTTTGATTTCCCCACCCCTTATAATCTGCCTCTGATATATATACATGTATACAACAATATGTGAGTAAAACATTCACACACAAGGTAAAAATGCCACAAATTGGGGTACAACAGTCAACACTAAGAAATAAAATTGTCTTAATCACTATAAAATCATATAAGCATGATAAGTACAAAATGTATATATACATATGTCAACAAAGAAAAACTAAATGGCATACATATAGTAAAACACTCTATAGACAAACCACAACATAAGCCAACTTGACATGATTGAATGACCATAATATCCATAATGACCATTGTACAATAACACAATGTATGTAAAGCCATTCCAAAAGGATATTACCAAAAATGCATTAAAGACTTTGCTTAACAAGGGCTAGAGCATAAAGGTTAGAAATAAACTCATCATAGATACCAAGACTAATTTTCAAATATATGCCAGATGCCCGTTTCGTCTTTAAAAGACTCATCAATGACGTTCGAATCCAAAAAAGTTTTAAAAAAAAAGGGCCAAATAAAGTATGAAGTTGATGAGCATTCGGCCTAGCCAAGATCAGATGTGCATTTTGTGTTTCACATGAAGTCAAAAATGAGTATCACCTCAGGACAAAACTCTTTTGGTATTTTGGTTCAAAAATGGTTTAAATTATGAAAAATTGCCATTGTTAGGCTAACACTGGAAGCATTTATATAATACATGCAGTTTTTGTTAGAAATATTTTATATTTTTATGAAATAAATGGTATTTAAAAACTGTATAATTCTCTTTAATGGTTGCCTTCAAGACATGGTCACCAGTGTCAGATTTTTGGTCAATGACAAAGACCACAAAATATGTTTAGAATTATTGAATATCAAACATTTTAATTGAAAAAAAAAATGACAAGAACATGTTAAACTCACAGTTATTTCAAGCAACAGTAGCTTTCTTTGATTATTTATTTTATCTGATAAAACTGTATCTAAACTTATCTATAAATAACAAAACTTCAAAAAAAAACCTTTCTTTTGGTGTATTGAACCTTAAAATAACTTGATGCATATTCTTACAATAAACAATCAAACATAGCAATACAATTTATATATTTTGTCTATGGACAAGACATTGTATTTATATTTAATGAAATGTATTATTAGAACCTAATTTTGATATAGCTGAAAGTGTTCTCTTGAAAAAAAACACATACATTTTATCAGGTTTATCTATCAAACTTGGCTCAAATGGGAGGAAAATGGAAACAAATACATTTTGATAATGTCTACAGACAAGACATTTTATTGATATTCAATTAAATGCTTTCAATGATGATTGTTAAAGTTAAGATTAAAAGTTACCAATTAAATTTTAAATTGTGTTTTTTAAATTTTGGAAAATATAAAAATGTACCCATAATTCTTTACACATCTCAAAAATTTATTGATTGAGCCAAAATGAAGACACATTTTTTTTAACTGAAATCCATATATCTGACTGTTTAAAACAATCAAACTATTATTATAACTCAATTTTGACATAGTTGAATGTATTCTCTTGAAAAAATAACATACATGTTATCTATCAAATTAGGCTGAACTCGAGGAAATTGGCTAAAATATATTGTGGTAATGTCTACGGACAAGACAATTTCAGTTAAAAAAAAAATCTGTTAGAATGAATTGTGACTATATTCATGTTGAAAATACTGAGTCTTAATTTGAATAGATAACTTTCTTCACCTATAAATAAGATTTAAGTTCCATAGCAGACAAATAATTGAATTTAATACTTGTTATGTACAAGTGTCTTGTCCGTAGACACTTCCTCATCTGCTGTTAATACTGAAATGCAAAAGATAAAAGTAAGATAGAGAGAAATACTTTTTCTTAATTTGATTTAGTTAATCTTTTAAGGTATGCAGCAACTGGAATAAACAATATTGAAGTAAAATAAGGTATGCTTTTTATGACTGATAATCTGACACTTTTTAAAATCCACTCCTGTAAAGTAATTTTACAAAAAGTGAGAACACTTAAATTACCATTTATTTATTAAAAGGAAGATATTTTAAAGTTTAAACAACACATAGGACTAATTTAGACCCATACAGCCAAGCAATATTGATAAAAAGACATGTCTACGGACAAGACATGTGTCTACGGACAAGACATTCTGACATATTTTTGAAATTTTTCCTCTATTAATAGATGGTAGAAAAAAATGTTAGTAGTGTTTTCATATCTACAAAAGAACAGGAACTTAGCAATGCAACATTTATTTATTATTTTGGTCGGGTTGTTGTCTCTTTGACACATTCCCCATTTCCATTCTCAATTTTATTTAACATAAATGTTATTATACTTCCAGTTTACTAGGGAATGCATGTCTACGGACAAGACATTTTTTCACTTTATTTGTATATCCAACTTTGATGGCATATATCTCCAGCTAGGGTACTGCAATTTTGATAAATGAGGTAGTTTTTGATAAAGTATATACTAAAAGAGAAAACAAAACACATAATAGCATAAATTTGATTCATTTTTCTCTTATATCACTACACTGAGCAAGCTAGAAACAAAAGTACAAAATTTCATAACAAACCCATAGTATTCAACTTTTGATCATAACTTTGTAACCACTGGAGATTTTTTGTTGCAATAACCAGTAAAAGAAAGATGAATAAATTGTCTATAACAGTGAACCAATAATGTAGTTCAAATCAATTTCACTTATTAACTATCAATTGTTAAAAACAGCGAAATTTTAAATGAAACAACATAACAACATAACGTGAAATTTTGCCCATTTTCAGCGTGTATTTTAGTGTTTTATTTAAAAACGGTAACACCTATACATGATATTTGATATCCATTGTGAAGCCCTACATTCTCTTCTTCAGTTCAAACATGTATTACTTATTTAAAGTTTATCTTCTTGTCTTTACAATACTATAACATAGACCCACTATGAAATGCACGTCTGATCTTGGCTAGGCCGATTGAGAAAAATGCAATGTCAAATAAAAAGAACAGTATACATGGTACAAATGTATAACACATATTTAAGATAATAAGCAATGGCCATATCTACAATCAAGACTTGGCATCATGTTATATTTATATTTAGTTTATACAGATTATTTATCATTAACATGATTAATGTCTTGGTACTTTTGATAACTACAATGTATCATCAAATTGGAAAATTTAAAATAAATTTGTCAAACCCTGCTTTAAAATAAGACCCCATTTTGTCAGTTATGATGCATAAATAGACCCTCAAATGTGCACATATATAGTCATTTTAGGCAAGAAAATTGTTTAAATGAGTGTTTTTCCGTATGTATTCATGCACAATTACTACTGAGACTGCACTGTCATGACTGTTAGGGAAAAAAGATGTCTTTTTGGGAATATTTTTTCAAATTGGTATTCTTCTCCAGGGTAAAAAGCTATTATTCTCCACTAATTTAAGCAAACAATATCACTGGATGATAACAGCTGAACAGAATCAAATATTTTGTTATTTGTTACATGTACGTTGAAAGTACATTTGTATCTGATTTGTATTTGATATTGGATTCTGATAAAATTCTAGGAAAAAAAATACTAAACTCCAAGGAAAATTCAAAAAGGAAAATCTAAAATCAAAAGGCAAATCAAAAGTCCAAACACATAAAACGAATGGATAACAACTGTCATATTCCTGACTTGGTACAGGTATTTTCTCATGTAGAAAATGGTGGATTGAACCTGGTTTTATAGCTAGCTAAACCTCTCACTTTTATGACAGTCACATCATATTCCATTACATTGTCAACGATGAATGAACAAAACAAACATACTCAAAGAGTAAAAATGTCAAAAATAGGGGTACAACAGTCAATAATGTGTTATTATCTTAATATCACTGTAAAAACATCAAACGAACGAAGAAGCACCAAAAGGCATCTACACAAGGCTTATACAATGTATGGTTAATAAAATATGTTTGTTACAATTGTGGATCCAGTGATTTTTTACCAGACAAATAAAACTAGAGTTATTCCTCTTTATACAACTGGTAAATATTTCGGATCACAGATATCCTTCATCCTTATGCATTATGATTATGATGTAAAATGAGTCATATCATGTTTTAACTGTTTTATTGTATACATTTCAAGATTTTTATAGTATAATCAGAATAGATTGATATGTTTCATTTTACATCATAATCATACTGATGAATGTTTAATCTGTTATCCAAAATATTTGTAGAGACACTGTACATTACATTTCATGTTTCCTTTCTTTTTGTTATTAGTGTTGTTTTGTACAATTGTTAGGTGTCTATACAATATAAATATGTATTTTTATACAAGTACATGTACAATGTTTGTCTGAACCAGTGACAAATCTACAACAGATGTTATCCAACAGTGATGGTGATACAGGCTGAACACACATTGTATATATAATTCATCTAAAGTAAATATCAACCCAACAATATTAAATTTGTATTTTTTTGTTTCACTGGCTAGATTTCAAACTCATGCTACTGAGATATTGTGGTACCAAATCGCCTCTCAATGTGCCTGATGTGCTAGTCCACTCAACCACCTAGGGTCTACACATAAAAATGGTTTTGCATGTTTTGTCAACTACTGTAGCAACATTCTCCTTATATATAAATAAAGAAAGAAAGAAAGAAAAAAAAGAGTAATTTTTCACTATCTGATAGTACATGTAGTAGGTTAAAACCTTCATTAAAATGTATAGATTCATGTATCATGTGATTTGTCTATAATTGACATAATATGAGGAAGGCGCTACCTTAAATGCCAGCTTTATACTAAGACAATGTCCTATGTATTGATGGTTGTTTGTTGTTTAACGTCCAGTGGCAAATATTTGATGCATGTTCAGAACGAATGTTGAAGGCTACATTAACGTATTGTTTATGTCTAAAAGAAAGTTCAGATGGAAAATGTTTAGGGAACAAACATAGAACTTGAAAAGGCATGAGGGGTTATGCTATTTTTCCTGAAAAAATATTCTGATTCCAAAACTGATGAATAAAAAATCTGTTCAAGCATAGGACAAAAAAAATATTTTGAATCCAGATCTTTACCAAAAATGATTTTATCTATCAGGTATGCAAAATAAATTTAACTTCTATATATCTAAAAACATAAAAACTTCCCAAACCGCACATATGTCAGTTTGTACACAGTATTTTTTTAGGTGATAATTATTATTAAGGTCATATTTGCCAATTTGACTGTTATGATAAACCTTAATACTAGTGTTAAATTTTAACTAAATAATTTTAATTAATATCGCTGAAGGGTTTCGGTAATAAAAATCTGACTCGAATAAAAACCATTTGTATTTCTGATCATCTCAAGTTTGTGAGTTCTACATAAATATCATGTACTATTAAATTCTGAGTCGGTTTTAGGCCATAGTTATTATATTTTTAGTTTTACGAAATTTTTTGACAAAACCAATGGGTAGGAGGACGAAAAAAAAAACAAAAAAAAACTGCTGCTGCTGATTTTTTTTTTAATACCAACCGTCAATATCAAATTTTTTTTTTTTATTTCACCAGGAGATTTTCTACTAGTGTAACAACTATTTTTTCTTTTCTTGACAAAGTTTGAATTGAACATCAATGTGCAACAGCTTACTAAATCACCAAGAGCATAAATTTAGATTCTTTCATGCAGTTATGAACTTTTTTTGCATGAAAAACACTGGGTCGGAGGAGAAAAAAAAAAAAAAAAATATTTTTACTTTTATTTTTTTTCCTATTTGGCAAAAATTAGGGTAGGAGGGTTCGTAAAACTAAAAATAAAAAAAATACGGCCCAATATGGTTTTATGTCCTTTCTTGCATATATGTACATGATGTAGCTTACTTTTCAAGTTCTTATATGACAGCAAAATAAAATTGAGAATGGAAATGGGAAATACAAGCATGTCAAAAATTTGCTTTCCAGTAATGCTTAATCATGTCATAGTTGTTTTCAAGAAGACACATTTGGTTTAAGACAATAACTTGAGTATAAGATAATGGATCTCCATGAAATTTCACTAGGAGGTTCAATACACAAAAGGAAGATGAATTGATTTTGGGGTTATGGTACATTATTATTGGGGGTATTTTATTTTTTTATTTTGGGATTTTCTTCCAAAAATTACCTTATTTACATTGATTATACTTATCTAGTATATATATAGATACAACAAATACTGATTTGGCAGGAGATGCACTTAAAATAGGGTGTTTTTAATATTTTATCTGTAATTTGTGTATTTTTCCTATGATATGTACTTCTTGATAATGTCTCTGTCAGTATCAAGATAAAGAAAATATATTTGGTAAGTATATATTTACAATCGATATGCGCCAGTGCGAGGCAAAAAGGATCTTATTTCTTTAATTCCAAATATTGCACAAGATTTTTTTCTCTCACAAAAACACATGAGTGGTAAATAAAACACTTGTCATTGTTTTACACTTTCAGCAATAAAAATTTAGTTTAGCCTGTTTAAATGCTTCACTGATTGTATGAAAATTATAACAGAAAATGTACAAAACTCTTGATAAAATTGCATTATCTGCAGATTTATTGATAACTTTCCTCAAGATATATTCACAAGGACATAGAACTAACATATTGTATTGAAATTGAAAGGGGGGTTCCAGGGGTCAGAACCCCCCTTTTTTTGGCCAATCAATGCATTTGAATGGGCCCCCCTCCCCCCTTTGTCCTGTGTTGGGAACCCCCCTTTTTAAAAATTGCTGGATCCGCCCCTGTATTGTCCATGCTATTCTGATCTGAGTTTTTATTCATACATACATGTATACTGGCATGGCTGGTGCTGTTTCAAGTTGTCTTCTTTTTCGGTTTCTTCAGAAGTATTTGTTTAACCTGTTCGGTCACTATGAAGTGTTACAATTCTTATTTAGACGCAACACATAAATAGTGACCAAAAAGGTACTGCTTTCACATGAGAGAAGCTACAATAAAATTTAATGTACACATTTTCAATATTTTTGTAGGACTTATTATCATATGAAATTAAGGAGATATGTAGTTAGAGACTTCTGCTGAATAGAAATATTTGGGTCTACCTGCTACCTGTTTTCAAATTAGTCCATATTGAAGTTTAAAGGATCCAAAATTAAAATATGTTTGATTTCAACTGACAAAAAAAATTGTGTTATTTAGGGACAACATCAAAAGTTTAATGTAGGATAAAAAACTTAATTCAGATAGTTTTATTTACTGACCCCCCCATCCCCCCTCTTAACTTAATTTGGTAAAAATTGATTGACCCATATGGATATATGTAAAATCAATGTAGGTTAAACAAAACTTGCAGCAAGTTTAACCCCCCACCCCCAAACTATTTGAATTCAGTTTTTTATCCTTCATTGATCTTTTGATGTCGACTCCCTTATATGCTCAATATACATCTGCGGTCGTATCAGGCTGTGCATGGCAAAGCATTTTATTGCCTTTAAGTTTGTACTTTTTTGTTTGTTTTGGTCATGAAAATAAATTTGCAGTTCTGTTGTGAAGTTGCTAAAATGAAAGTACACAAATTGCATCTATATTGTGAGTTTTTTTCACCAACTTTTTCTATGAACCAGACAAAAGTTTATTTTTTAGACTATCCTTGTTTACAATATAGTTACACGGTCACCAATTTAATTTTGAGTTGATCCAGAGTCATAGAAAAATGGGTTTCAACTGACCTCCAAACATTCCATGATTCTGTAATGAGGTCAGTACCCAAATTTCATACATCATTACATTTTATTTCAAATCCTTAAAACTGGAATTAAACAAATATTTTGTTTTATTAATTTATTTCTTCAAATATTTCAATAAATTTGACATTATACCATGCTCAAACTTTATGTTTTGAAGAAAAGGATGCTGGTTACAAATTTAATTTACTCATTTTAAGAAGATGATAATTAGATAACTTCACATGGTGAAAGAAAACTTGTAAGATTTCCAGTTTTTTTTGTTGAATAGGTGCAATTTTAGTTACTGAGACAGAGTACAGTTTTGGTACTGTAATGTTATATAACCATAAGTGTGTATTGCTAAATAGGTTCAAATGTGAACCTGATAGTGATATAGTGATAAAGTACTTGGTAGAGTGAAAATGTTTTTTGATCAGGTTTAAACTGATGCATAAAATATACAGGTGACTGTTGCAGCTTGAATGTTTAAGGATGTAGCCCACAAATATGATAATCTCCAAAGTTATGTATGCCCTGTACATGTATATACCTATCAAAGTCATGGTATTATCATGGGTTATATTATGAAATTAACTCCCATCTTCCCATAAATCCAATTTTGGACAATATGAGAGCATACAATATATAGTTTGTACTTAAATGTACTACTCAGACTCAAGTCTCCAAGTCTCCTTTTATGATTGAACTTAGAAAGAGAAAACAAAACAGTTTCCATCTCCTGGGACTTTATCTATTAAAGGGATCTATGTGACATAATCAGTGAAAAGATTTGTTGAGAGTTTGCCAAAGGAAGTTATGAAAATAAATTTGTAGCTGTGAAGTTGCTAACATGAGAGTACCCAAATTGCACATTGTGAATTATGGGGGATGGGGGGGGGGGGGGGGTAATCATTAGTTTTGAATTAGTCTGTGGGTTTCATGACTTACCGTGATCAACAGTATAACCAACGTCATTATCACTGTTCTTTGGTATGGGGAATTATGTGGCAGGTGAACATAATTAAGTAGTCATGGTCAACCACAACCGGTGCACTGGAGTCTACCCCGCATGCCGCATGGCCATTATAAAAAAAAATCCGAAATGTATTACTTGCAGAGTTTTTTACTGTGTTCCCATGACTGGACGGAACTTTTACACTAAATATGTTATCGTTTACTATGATTTTGTGACTTTTAAATGCAGTACCTGTTATTATTTAGGTGATTTGTTTTGACCTCACTGATAATGGAATGTTGTAGCAGACGAAACATGGCGTCAGATGTTGTTGTCCTAACTTCGGTAATTTCCGTGGTACGATAAAATTTAAATAAACTACAAAAGTTACCAAAATTTCTTAATTCTTGTTTTTGCAAACAAATAAAAATTCATGACGTAATTAACATCGAAATTATTCCGATCTGTCCCGTTTTTAGCTCACCTGGCCCGAAGGGCCAAGTGAGCTTTTCTCATCACTTGGCGTCCGTCGTCCGTCGTCCGTCGTCGTCCGTCGTCGTCCGTCGTCCGTCGTCGTCGTCGTCCGTCGTCGTTAACTTTTACAAAAATCTTCTCCTCTGAAACTACTGGGCCAAATCAAACCAAACTTGGCCACAATCATCATTGGGGTATCTAGTTTAAAAAATGTGTGGCGTGACCCGGTCAACCAACCAAGATGGCCGCCACGGCTAAAAATAGAACATAGGGGTAAAATGCAGTTTTTGGCTTATAACTCAAAAACCAAAGCATTTAGAGCAAATCTGACATGGGGTAAAAATGTTTATCAGGTCAAGATCTATCTGCCCTGAAATTTTCAGATGAATCGGTCAATCGGTTGTTGGGTTGCTGCCCCTGAATTGGTAATTTTGAAGAAATTTTGCTGTTTTTGGTTATTATCTTGAATATTATTATAGTTAGAGATAAACTGTAAACAGCAATAATGTTCAGCAAAGTAAGATCTACAAATAAGTCAACATGATCAAAATGGTCAGTTGACCCGTTTAGGAGTTATTGCCCTTTATAGTCAATTTTTAACCATTTTTCGTTAATTAAAGTAATCTTTTACAAAAATCTTCTCCTCTGAAACTACTTGGCCAAATTAATCCAAACTTGGCCACAATCATCTTTGGGGTATCTAGTTTAAAAAATGTGTGGCGTGACCTGGTCAACCAAACAAGATGGCCGCCACGGCTAAAAATAGAACAAAGGGGTAAAATGCAGTTTTTGGCTTATAACTCAAAAACCAAAGCATTTTGAGGAAATCTGACATGGGATAAAAATGTTTATCAGGTCAAGATCTATCTGCCCTAAAATTTTCAGATGAATCGGTCAATCGGTTGTTGGGTTGCTGCCCCTGAATTGGTAATTTTGAGGAAATTTTGCTGTTTTTGGTTATTATCTTGAATATTATTATAGATAGAGATAAACTGTAAACAGCAATAATGTTCAGCAAAGTAAGATCTACAAATAAGTCAACATGACCAAAATGGTCAGTTGACCCATTTAGGAGTTATTGCCCTTTATAGTCAATTTTTAACCATTTTTCGTAAATTAAAGTAATCTTTTACAAAAATCTTCTCCTCTGAAACTACTTGGCCAAATTAATCCAAACTTGGTCACAATCATCTTTGGGGTATCTAGTTTAAAAAATGTGTGGCGTGACCTGGTCAACCAACCAAGATGGCCGCTACCGCTAAAAATAGAACATAGGGGTAAAATGCAGTTTTTGGCTTATAACTCAAAAACCAAAGCATTTTGAGGAAATCTGACATGGGATGAAAATGTTTATCAGGTCAAGAACTATCTGCCCTGAAATTTTCAGATGAATCGGTCAATCGGTTGTTGGGTTGCTGCCCCTGAATTGGTAATTTTGAGGAAATTTTGCTGTTTTTGGTTATTATCTTGAATATTATTATAGATAGAGATAAATTGTAAACAGCAATAATGTTCAGCAAAGTAAGATCTACAAATAAGTCAACATGACCAAAATGGTCAGTTGACCCCTTTAGGAGTTATTGCCCTTTATAGTCAATCTTTAACCATTTTTCATAAATCTAAGTAATCTTTTACAAAATCTCCACTGAAACTACTAGCCACAATCATCTTTGGGGTATCTAGTTTGAAAAATGTGTCGGATGACCTGGCCATTCAACCAAGATGGCCGCCACGGCTAAAAATAGAACATAGGGGTAAAATGCAGTTTTTTGCTTATAACTATGAAACCAAAGCATCTAGAGCAAATCTGACAAGAAGTTAAATTGTTAATCAAGTCAATATCTATCTGCCCTGAATTTTTCAGATGAATTGGACAACTGGTTGTTGGGTTGCTGCCCTCCAATTGGTAATTTTTAAAGAAATTTTGCCGTTTTTGGTTATCTTGAATACTATTATAGATAGCGATAAACTGTAAACAGCAATAATGTTCAGCAAAGTAAGATCTACAAATAAGTCAACATGACCTCAATGGTCAATTGACCCCTTAAGGAGTTATTGCCCTTTATAGTCAATTTTTAACAATTTTCATTAATTTGGTAAATTTATGTAAATTTTTACCAAATATAGTTCTCTGTTACTAATGGGCAAAGTTCATGATAGATATAATTGTAAGAAGCAAAATCGTTCAGTAAAGTAAGAACTTCAAACACATCACCATCACCAAAATACAATTTTGTCATGCATCCATTTGTGTCCTTTGTTTAATATGCACGTAGACCAAGGTGAGCGACACAGGCTCTTTAGAGCCTCTAGTTTCAAGATCGCGCTGAAACGAGAATTTTGGCAGCCATTAAAAAAAATAATCGTACGAGATTTAACGAGACTGACGAAACTTTTCAGATGGGTCGTCTAGCAAGAGTTATCGTTCTTTGTCCCAAAACGATGCTTCTACCATAAGTGCCAGCATAGCTGGCATATTAAAATGACATGAAGTTCATCTTCAATAATATAGAATTACAGTTAATATGGCATTTTAATTGGTCAGAGACAATAATCAATTTGTCATGATGATGAAACTCTTGTTTCTGACATGTTTTTTTTCTCTCTCTACAATGCATGGTTGAATTATTTGCAGTATCAACTTTTCATTGTATTTATTTAGGGTTTGGTCATTCTTTTCTTCTTTTTTGCAGGTTATATCCTGGTGTGATAAAAAAATTTTTAAAATGTAAAATTCAGCAATCATTGCTGATTTCTCAGTCAGAAGTTCATACAGTTCAAAGGTCAAAATCAAAGGTTAAATTGAGATGGATTACTATAGGAACGACAACATTTGGTGGAATATCTTATTATATCTACTGCCAATTCCAACCAGTTGACCAACCAAAAGTTGCCCACAATTCTATGGTTAGTAATGTCACTTTATTTTAATTGCTTGTCTTGAACAAAGGGGTGGTAAGAAATGTCACTTTATTTTAAATGTTTATTACAAATAAACAGGTAGAAATTAATCAGAACTCAATAAGCTCCAAAACCGTTTACAATTAAGGCTCAGGGTAGTTCATGCAACCTAAAAAAAGTTCAGTCTATTTTGGCTTATTTAACAAAGGACCAGGATGAGTGGCTGGCTCATGGTATTTCATTCACCCTAAACAACAGCTTGCTCATGGTATTTCATTCACCCTAAACAACAGCTTACTCATGGTATTTCATTCACCCTAAACAATAGCTGGCTCATGGTATCTCATTCACCCTAAACAACAGCTTGCTCATGGTATTTCATTCACACTAAACAACAGCTCGCTCATGGTATTTCATTCACCCTAAACAAAAGTATTACATGCCACTTAACGAAGGCTCAGGTATTTACATGCCACCTGAACAAAGGCTCTGGGAAATTTATGCCAATTTAAAAACACATGAGATGTTCAGTGAAAGATTGTATTGCTTTAAAATGTCCAGACCATTTTGAAAAGGGGGTCCCAACCAAGGATAAAGGAAGGGGGTCCAAACCCAGGATAAAGGAGGGGTTTCCAACCATATGTCCCCTTTAAATGCCTTGAACGTACAAAAAAGGTGGTGTTCCAACCCAAGGAACTCCCCAACCCTGGATCCACTACTGCAGACTTTAAATACAGGTATGATAATAAAGACCACTTATGTCACAGCTGTTTGTACTATAAATGATTGGAAAATTATATTGTCAGGATAAAGTCTGTCTTATAATGGGGTCAAGGTTTTACTTCCACATGAATGAAGTAATGGAATTGTTTGATAATTGAATTTCATACCTAGTAGATAATGTTATGTTATAAGCAAGGAACTTAAATTATTCCATTAGATAGTGATCAAGGTTGTTTATATATATGTTAAAGTTTTTATATCAACCAGTAATAGAAAAAAAATGTTTGAAATTTGAGGACATCTAGGCAAAACAATATGTAAAATGCATTGTTTTCCTCAATTGAGGTTTTAAGGTGGTAGACCTAGGTTAAGGGAAATAACTCTTAAAATCATCCGTATGTTTGTGTCAGCCATTTTCATAAATATGTTCTAAGCTTCTAGAATACATAGATTATTTTCAATCTGTTTCAGGTAAATGCTTAAAATACATTAATAAAACTTGACTATTACAAACGCATCACTGAATTAAAGAGTTATCTCCCTGGACCAAGGTCTACCCCCTTAAGTTTTATGATTAATAAATATGTATCTATTCCTCTTAAATACACATAAAGATAGACCATTGAGTGCACCCAAAATTTCTGTGTTATTATGAAAACTGAAACACCCCCTCCTATAATAATATGTAGCTCTTACAACACACCCTATTTAAAGTCTATCTTTGAAAACTTGCCCTGTTCATACCATTATTTATATATTTTATTTGAATGGGGACATATTGTTGGAACCCCCCTTTATCCTGGGTTTGGAACCCTCCCTCTTTTTTAAAATGGCTGGATCCACCCCTGTTCTTTCACCCATTTAGTGACAACTGTTGTGTCTCTTCAAATGCCCAGTAACCAATGATAAAAAAAAATTATCCTTCCAATCAACTGTCTCTTTTGATATTTTTTTTATGATAGGGAAATTTTAAGGTTACTTTCAATTAATTTATTTTTTGTTCACACTGTCAAAAATATGAAGTGTTTGGGTTCAAGGTTTTTACATTTTACCTTTGATGTCGCATTAAATTACTACTTTGAATTTGATGTTTCTACCGTATTCAAAGAAGTATCTTTTTTTGGTTTTGGAACTTTCTTTAGTATTTCTTTTTTAAGAAACACAAACTTCATGGTTACAAAAGTTGGAGATTCAAGTTTTAAAGCTTGATACATACCAAACTTAATGTTTGTGTCTCATTTTTCATAACTTTGCATGATTTCCCACCTACACAATTTACATAGACATAAGTGGATCTGATAGCCAATGAGATAACTGAGACTCTACCAGAGGTCAAGTGTCAAGTTAACAACTATAGGTCATATGTAGATATACTAAACATATCATGACTATAAAATTGAGAATGGAATGGAAAAATTCAGCAATTTTTCCAATTGTAAGGGGGCAAAACTCTAGAACTTGATCTGTGTTTTGGGGTTGTTATAAGCATTGTGTATAATGGCATCATTTTTACAATTCTAGAGTTATTGCCCCTTTACAAATGTAACATTTTTGAATATTTTGTTTCTGTTCTCCAACTTAAGTTTGCCTCAACCAAATGTTATGAATATTATACACAATGCTTATAATATTACCACAAAACTGAGATCAAGTACAGATTTGGGTAGTATCATTTTTGCTGCAAAAAGGGGGGGATCATCTTTGTCTCCTGGACACATTCCATTTATTTTTTTCAAATCTCTTTTACCCAATCTACATTTATCAATTTTCTTCATCCTTTTACTCCTTTTTTTGCATGGGATTTGTCCTATTCAACTTTTTTATTTTACATTTTCTTGTGAGTGCTTTGTCACACTTTCCTGAAACAAATATGACCCATACTGAGATTTTTCTTTAGTATTCCCCATGTATTAATCATGTCAATATACATCTCTAAGTTTAATAGTATATATGGCTCTGATTACCTCTAATGAAAGTTGATAAACTATTGACAGTCATTAATAAATACTTTAAAATGTTTAGATAGTATGTTTTTAGCTTTTAAATAATGTGTGTTTAAACCAGACATTATTTGCTGTGTAAATTTGACTTCATTATGGTATTGTGTAACAGATGGCTTGCATGAGTTTAAATTTTGCTAGCTCTGAATAATACATTTTTATATCTATAATGTTAAATATATAAATGTATAACTACTCAAGGCCGAGAGATTAGGTGTAAATACTGGTCTGGTTTTAGTTTATACCTTCATAAATTCACAATTTTTCTTAAATATAGTTTAAACCTATTTACATTGTATTTATAGTGGATTGGGAAACAAGTTTTGCAACTTATATCAATCCCTTTCAACTTCGCGTGCAAATGCTGCCTTTTGTAGTGGCATTAGCCTGCTCTTTTTCCAAATCTACAAGGGTGTTTTTAACGTGCAAGAGATATGGCTCTATTTTAACTCGGGTCAGCCATTTATCGTCCCTTTCTGACGAACTATCATTGTTTCCCCAAGACCATACTTGCAAATTGTGTCAAGGGAGAGCCGAAAATTCAGTCCTTTAAAATTTTCATCTCAGACGGGAATCGAACCAGGAACCTTTGTGTTAGTAGTCCGACGCACTAACCACTTCACCACGGATCTCATGTCTTGAATATTAAAACAGGACATCATTTTTGATAATATATGTTGTGTATACAGGGTTGCCAAAAGCTAGGGCCATACTCACTCAGACCTAATACTTAAACTCAATACAAAGCCAGTTAATATTGATAGTGTGGTGATTTATGCATAATATTTTTTCAACGTGTACACACAGGGTTAATTTTTTTTTAAAACTTGCTCATTAGGGAAATGGCCATGACATAATACCTGTCAAAAAGGGAAAACAACTTGTCCAAATTATTATTGTCTGTTCAAATTTTATCCTTGACAAAAAATCAAAGATGAAGTAAATAAAGACATGTGTTACATATTTGTTTTTTGTTCATTTTTTTTTACATAAATAAGGCCGTTAGTTTTCTCGTTTGAATTGTTTTACATTGTCTTATCAGGGCCTTTTATAGCTGACTATGCGGTATGCACATTGCTCATTGTTGAAGGCCGTAAAGTGACCTATAGTTGTTAATGTTTGTGGCATTTTGGTCTTTTGTGGATAGTTGTCTCATTGGCAATCATACCACATCTTTTTTTATATAATTACTTGTTTAATTGATTGAATGTTGGTTGCTGAATGTCCAGTGGCAAATATTTCATACATGTTCAGGACGACATAACTAGTTGAAGATCTTCTTTACTTTTGAATATTTTATTTTATTAAGGAAGGATCTTTTTTTTTTTCAACAACTTACAATGACCTAATGATTGCATTGCTTTTTTGTAAAAAAAAGTTTAGTTTTGTATGATTTTTTTTTTTTTTTTTTTTTTTATATATATTGGAGTTGAAATGAAGTGGATGTTAGCAATTATAAGATATCATACTGCCTTTAACAATGAGAAAAACATACTGTCTAGTAGGCTTCAAAAGACTCATGCAGACATGAAAAATATATATTCATTCAATTGAGAAAAACTTTAACAGTCTAATTAAGAACAAAACAATTAATGAAAAATAGATATGACAGACATGAACCACTAAATGTTTTTCATTTGTTTATATTTATGTTATGCCATTTTTGTCATAAAAGTGATGAACTTCTGATTCATTTGCCTTTGTTGATAGACTTATTTGAACTATTTTATGCAACTTCAATAATATTTAATAATTTTGTTTTTATTAGAATAAAAAAAAAAACACTGTTAATTACCTCAAATTATCTTTTAAATCAAAGGTTTGCATCATTTTTGTAGACTATGAGTGGATAAAATAAATAGTTTAGTTATTACTTCAAGTGTTAAAAGCATACTTTATAGTCTGCATTTATCAAATTGTGGTCCATTATTAAAAGATGAAAATGATATTATCTTGTGACGCCACTTAACTGGATACATTTGATTTACACCATGATATTATGTATCTTAACCTTTGATCATAATAAATGTAGCATACTTAATGACATTATTATAATACAGTTATTTTAAACACTTGATTATTTGATTGTGATAACTGTATGTTAAACTAAGATATATTAAAATTCAATTACAAACGAAAGTGAACCAACGCCTGTTGAATCTGTAAAGTGGATATTAGACTCTCTACATAAGATATAAATTGAACGAAATTTATCAATTAAATTTTAACGATATGACTTTCTATTTAAATGAATTTAGGCAATGTCCATGTACAGATATCATGCTAGTATAGTGAATAAATAACTGGTATTTAAATATAAAGTGATTCTACAAATATCCATACACAGTGTGAACCTAATCCATTGTAAACATATGGTCTGACATCCATAATGACCCTTCAACTCAGTTGACCTTTCAACTTACATAGAAAATCTATAAATATTAAAATAATGTTCTGTAAATTTCTTTGCATGCCGGCTAGCATGATTAATCCTATATAATGATTAATATCAGTTATTCTAGTTAAACATTCTTTGGATTGTATTCTGTCAGAATTTCAGGATTGCATTCTATTAGAAATTCAGAATTGTATGCATGTCAGAAACTCAGTATATATATATATATACTGTATATACATATAGTAACATGGCAGAAAATTAATCCTAGTGCCTGGTATTTATTGATGTGAACATCTGTGGCTATTACTGATCTGGATTTTTATATACAAACAGACATATCTATAATTGTGATAATTAAAATAAACAATCATGTCAACGACAATAACAACAAAATCTGATGACTCACAATCAGAGGACTTTAGTCAAATATATGTGACACTCTATAGTACAATTCTACTGGTTTTGTTAATTTCTGGACGACACGCCATGTCTAAAAAACTATTGAAGAAACTGTATCATTATTCAAGGAAACGATTGTGGTATGCTTTATCTAAACTGGACCCTCGTCAAATAAAGTTTTATGGACTAAGATGGGGTATCCCATCCAAAGAATTAAAGGAACTAATGTTATATACTGATTTTATAAAACACAAGAAGAAAAGAGCCTATAGACATAAGAAAAAACTGAATAAAACGGTAAGATTTATCTGGTCAATTTGTGTAGTGGTCCATGATCAAAGAGTTTGTGTTTGATTTAAGCTGATTGGTCCATAATAAAAGGTTAGAGCTCTCTTCAACTTAAGCTGAGTGGTTGGAACATAATGAAAGGGTCAGAACTCTCTTTGGCTTAAATGAGATGTCCATCATAATAAAAGGGTCAGAACTCTCTTTGGCTTAAATGAGAGGTCCATCATAATAAAAGGGTCAGAACTCTCTTTGGCTTAAATGAGAGGTCCATCATAATAAAAGGGTCAGAACTCTCTTTGGCTTAAATGAGATGTCCATCATAATAAAAGGGTCAGAACTCTCTCTGGCTTAAATGAGAGGTCCATCATAATAAAAGGGTCAGAACTCTCTTTGGCTTAAATGAGATGTCCATCATAATAAAAGGGTCAGAACTCTCTCTGGCTTAAATGTAAATGAGAGGTCCATCATAATGAAAGGGTCAGAACTCTCTTTGGCTTACATGAGAGGTCCATCATAATAAAAGGGTCAGAACTCTCTTTGGCTTAAATGAGAGGTCCATCATAATAAAAGGGTCAGCACTCTCTTTGGCTTAAATGAGAGGTCCATCTTAATGAAAGGGTCAGAACTCTCTTTGGCTTAAATGAGAGGTCCATCATAATAACAGGGTCAGAACTCTCTTTTGCTTAAATGAGAGGTCCATCATAATAAAAGGGTCAGTACTCTCTTTGGCTTAAATGAGAGGCCCAACATAATAAAAGGGTCAGAACTCTCTTTGGCTTAAATGAGAGGTCCATCTTAATGAAAGGGTCAGAACTCTCTTTGGCTTAAATAAGAGATCCATCTTAATGAAAGGGTTAGAACTCTCTTTGACTTTAGCTGATCATGAGTGGTCCATAATAAAATGGTCAGAGCTCTCTTTGACTTTAAAAGGTAGTGGTCCATAATATAATATACTATATTTTCTAGTTTTAAACAGTGCAATACATTTCCTTATGACAAGTAAGGTATCCTTTAACAGTTGAGTTAATCTGACTTATTGTGGGAATTGGACTGAAGGTTCAACTTCAAGGTCATCTAATCTGATAAGAACTAAGAGCACATGTTATAATGTGGGTCCTTCAGAACCGGATATAAAAGTCTGATATTAAAGTACATCTTACTGTACTGTCTTACTTATCTACTTTGAATTATTTACTATTAACATTAAAGACTTACTTTCCTTGAGCCTTGGTCCCTCAAGACCAAGTACATCTTACTGCACTGTCTTTCTTATCTTATTTTAATGATTGATTACCGTAGTCTTATGATACTTAAAGACTTATTCTCCTTGAATTATTTGTCCCTCTATATAAATCTATTAACCTTTAACAAGTCTTTAATTGACAACAAGCTTCAAACATATAATTGTGTGAGATAAAAACCACATTTTTATTCATGTGCACCTGTGCATGTAAAAATTAAACCTTGGTGTAGAGAAAACTTTAAAAATCTAAATTTTTGAAATGCCTCCAGAGACAACTGAAATAAATATCACCAGAGACAATTGAAATAATACCACCTTAAACAGTAGAGACACATTCTACCAGAGACAACTGAAAGAAACTCCATCATAGACAACTGTAGGAAATACCACCATAGAACTGAAATAAATAACAACATAGACAACTGAAATAAGTACCACCTGAAACAATTGAGACACATGCCACCAGAGACAACTAAAATAAATGCCACCAGAGACAACTGAAAAAAATGCCACCAGGGACAACTGAAATAAATACCACCAGAGATAACTGAAATAAATGCCAACAGAGACCAATGAAAAAAATGCCACCAAAGAAAACTGAAAGAAATACCACAAGAGACAACTGAAAGAAATGCCACAAAAGACAACTGAAATAAATACCACCAAAGACAATTGAAATAAAACCACCATATAAAAAAGAAGGTGTGGTATGATTGCCAATGAGAAAACTATCCACAAAAGACCAGAATGACACAGACATTAACAATTATAGGTCACCGTACGGCCTTCAACAATGAGCAAAGCCCATACTGCATAGTCAGCTATAAAAGTCTCTGAAAATAACAATGTAAATAATTCAAACGAGAAAACTAACAGCCTTATTTATGTAAAAAGACAATTGAAATCCGTTTCTCTAATGATTTTTAGACAATATGCAGACCATCTTAATCCTATTTATGTATTTAATATCAATGATACAAGCAATGTGTTTTCATTTCAGGTGACCCTGTACAGAAAAATGCCTTTAAAAGTGATGTCTAGAGCATGGGGAACAATTAACAATTTAGAATTACCTGTTGTTTTGAGAAGACCCCTCATTGGACTGTATGTATGGATGTTTGACTGTAAATTAAATGAGGCTGCTGACCCAGATCTAAGAAATTATAAAAATTTAGGTGAATTTTTCCGAAGAACATTAAAACCAGGAGTGAGAACTGTTAATGCTGATCATGACCTGGTAAGGATTTATGTTTTAAATCATTGAATTGTTTAATTCATTGCAACATCTACATGTCCATCAGATAAGGTTCACTTGACCTTGACCTCATTTCATGGATCAGTGTTCAAGGCTATTTAAGTTAGATGATTAGGGACGACATAAAAATATCAATGAAGGATAAAAACTTAATTCATATAGTTTGGGGTGGGGCTGTGGGGGGGGGTCAAATTGCTGCAAGTTTTGTATAAATTGACATCGATTTTACATATATCCTTATTGGTCAATCATTTCTTTCCCAAATTGAGTTAAGAGGGGGGTAGGGGGGTCAATGAAAAAACTATATGATTTCAGTTTTTTATCCTTCATTGAACTTTTGATGTCATTCCTTAGGTACATGAACGAATAAGTTGTTGTATATAGAATGATTGTAAGGATACCATGTCAACCTGGCAGGTTTCGTCTGACCTTGACCTCATTTTTATGGTTCATTGTTCAATGTTAATTTTTATGTTTAGTTCTGTTTTCCAATTACCATGGATAAGTTATTGCAATAGCTAGGTCAACTATATTTGGTGTATGGAAAAAAGTAAGGTGAAACTGTCTGTCTGACAGGATTTATCTGACCTTGACCTCATTGTTATGGATCTAGTTAAGTTTTTGTGATACTTAAATAGTAAACCTTCATCTTTTACACTTTCGACATTAAACCAATGATCAGTAAAGCAGGTGAGATATTTGATTGTGTGCACTCTTGTTAACTAATGTCTAGAAAACTATAGCAATTAGAGAAAAAGTAATATTAAGGGTAAAAATCTTCCATACAATAAACTTTATCTACCTTAAAATTTGGAAAAACCTGTTAGCTCATTTTAGAGTTGTCAATGAAATTTTTAATTTATATTGTTTAGCTGTTATATTTATATAAATAGTAAATTATTATACATCTGATAGCTAGTCCAGTCAATCTAGCATAAATTTGACCCTAACCTTGAAGTAATTGCAACAGAGGATTTTGAAGTTTTAATCTTTAGGGTTATACCCCAAATATACACAGAAAAAAAGTCCCTTAAAATATAACTTGAGGAAAACTAAAAAATTGTTGTTTTGAAATTTCTATTGAAATTTGCATTGATATGGGAGATAACTCTGCAAAAAAGGCAGAAATAAAAATAGAAATTGATATAAAAACTAAAACTTTACCGCTTCTATTCAACAGAATGTATGGATTCTTGATATTTTAACCGTCTTTAGAGTATAACAAACAATTCCAAAGGTGTTTACATATTTTTTATCAAGTTACAACCTATATTTTGTAATTCATTAGTTGACCATTTATTAGATTTTTCAGCATCTCAAGGTAAAGAATCTCAAATTTAATAAAACTTATTACGCCTTTATTCGTCTTTTTGTGGTTTCATGATTCTTTAAACAAGGAAGTTGATGAACAAATATGATTTACAGATATAAACAATACCAAATACT
This sequence comes from Mytilus trossulus, assembly GCF_036588685.1. Classification (NCBI taxonomy): domain Eukaryota; kingdom Metazoa; phylum Mollusca; class Bivalvia; order Mytilida; family Mytilidae; genus Mytilus; species Mytilus trossulus. Next base: position 51,485,217 of record NC_086380.1, read on the forward strand.
CACATTATTTTTTCAAAATGGTAACAAAGCCATAAATTTGTAATTTCTTTAATAAAAAATGTGCTAAAAAAAAATTGTATCCATAACACATCCGTTTGGATATTTTATAGGCAGAAGATTATGAAATATAGTCGAATGATAAAATCAACCAAAAACTGACAAAAAAAGACAAATTTTTGCAAAGTTATCTCCCTTTCCAATATTAATTTACATAAGAAATTAAAAATGCTGATTTATAATTTTCCTTAAGTTAGAATTTATGGCACTTTTTCTGTGTATATTTAAGGCTTAATGCTATAGATTAGAACAAATCATTCTGTTGCAACTAGTTTGAGGTTCAAACTTAGTTTGACTGGACTATGAGGTACGAGCTAGCTAGACCACAATTATTTCGTAGTGCATTTCTTTTAGAACATAAATGAAAATTTAAAAAATCCCACCCGCGCTTTTTCAAAGAAACTTTTACAGTGTGTTGTACTACTTTTGGGACAAATTATATCAAAATTATAGAAAACTTCATCGCCTCTAACTCAAAATATGGAAAATTTTATGTTTAGGGCGTCTTGACATCTTTTGACAGCTTCCGAAGTGCTAATTTTAAACCTTTTTCAGCTGGACCAAATCACTACTTTCCTTTAAAATTGTGGACCCCCCCCCCCCCCCCCCCCCCCCCACCTCACCCCCCACCCTTGCAATTTGAGGCATTAAACATGGAGAAATAAATTTGAAAGGGGTATAAAAATTAATGGCAAGTAACCTACTGTCAACACTAGGGACTATATTTGTGAACAACGAAAATCAAGGGACGACAATGGTGGTCTCCCGACTATGAGGATGGTTCAAATTTCCACCCCTAAATGATATAAATTTTTAATTTCCATAAAAAGTCCTATTTATTTCACCAAAGGTTTTGTTGAGGAGGACTGCCCCTATCCATATCATTAACTGTAAAACATCTTAAATAGATATTACTCATGTTCTTATACTTTGAATTTATGACACATATAAGTATATGTCAATATAGCTAATATGATATATGTCTTTAATTGATTTTCAATAGAAAACATGAAAAAGTTGAGATTTCAGTTTTATATAAGATTTAAACCCAAGTATGTAACCTAATATGTGTAGTCAGGGAGAAAACATAGAAAGGTATAATATTTGGTTTTCATTACAGCATAAGGTCATCTTCAAATGATCGATTTTAGATATACAAAACTTGTAGAATTTTTACCCTCCCCAAAACTATTTGATTTCAGTTTTTTATCCTACATCGATCTTTTGATGTCGTCCCTACTATGATATGATATGTCTTTAATTGATTTTCCATAAAAAAACATGAAAAAGTTAAGATTTCAGTTTTATATAAGATATAAACCCAAGTATGTAACCTAATATGTGTATTGAGAGAGAAAACAGAGAAAGGTTTATATTTGGTTTTCATTACAGCATAAGGTCATCTGGGTTTGTTAAACCATTGTAGAAAACTGGTAAAAATTATCAATGGGGTTTACTTTGTTTAACAGACACTTCTATCAGAAAAAAGAACATTAAACAATAGATATAGGAAGATGTGGTATGAGTGCCAATGAGAAAACTCTTTATCTAAGTCACAAATTATAAAAGTAAACCATTATAGGTCAAGGTATAGCCTACAACACAGAGCAATGGCTCACCCCAGGGGCGGATCCAGCCATTTTATAAAGGGGGGGTTCCTAACCCAGGACAAAGGGAGGAGGGGGGGTTCCAATTACATGTCCCCATTCAAATGCATTGATGCAAAAAAAGGAGGGTTCCAACCCCTGGAACCCCCCCCCTCCTCTGGATCCGCGCCTGCACCTCGAACAGAAAGCTATAAAGAACCCTAAATTTACCAATGTAAAACCATTCAAATGAGAAAACCAGTGGTCTTATCTATATTAATCTAGAATTAAATCAAAATGGAATACTTCATGTATATCAGGATATGGTATAAATAAGAAATTACAATATAAAAATAAGGGAAATATTGTAAGTTTGGCTGTAACTGTGAAAAGGGTAAAGCAAAAATCTTAAATTCACAGTGATGTTGTTTACTGCGGCTGGAAATTTAGAAACACTCTGTGCAGGTAAACTTACCAATCCTTTCAATATACATAAACTATAATAGTGTATTGACTTGACCTATCACCAATAAAAGGATAAGTCTTTATTGAATGGTTATCAAATTGCAATCATACGACATATACTTATTTGCATATTAATATGAATTTGTTCATATTTTTTTTTTAATTATATTAAAGACAATTCTTGCTTATAGAAGAATCTAATATCACGACCTTTTATCTTCAACCAATAAAATCACTGTGACAGTATATCTACTTTTAGCGCAAGCGCATTAATACACAAAACTGGCTTTTTCGTGTTATATCCAACTTAATTATACAACCAAAGGTATTCACAATTTTCGACATCCAAACCCACAGTTAACGTAGGTCAAAATTCAGATTCAATATCGTTATCTCTATTCTACAGCAAAATAAACTCATCAGTCCATTTATTTTTATATTTTTTCATGGTAAATTTTCATAAAACAAAAATTTTGCGAAAATGCTGTTTAAACGTCTTTGCATGGCAACAAAACAAGGTTACTTCATAAGTATGTTCAGTAGACGAAAAATCAAATGTAAATACCAGGCGTTTTAATGCTTTGTGTAAGCTTCATAAGGCAATAAAATAACATAGAGGTGAAAATCGGATTTGAAAAAAATTATCATTGAATTATATAATTTTACTAATATTATCAAATGTGGGTAAATTTGAACCACCAAAACAGTATGGTGTGTATAGGACTGTCACGGTTAGCAATATTACCAAATTTGTGCTATAATTATTTCTTTATTGTTTTTCCTTTATAATATTTCAGACAAGTCCTGCTGACGGAAGAATACTGCATTATGGGATATGTAAAAATGGAATATTAGAACAAGTTAAAGGTGTGACATATTCTTTAAAAGGATTCCTAGGACCTTTAACCTGGAGAGGAGATATTGACGATGTAAATAATTTATCTGATGAAGAATACCATCAGAAACTGAAACTTAAACCTGGACATGAACTTTACCATTGTGTTGTATATCTAGCCCCTGGAGATTATCACAGGTTTCATTCAGCCTCCGATTGGAAAATAAGTTATAGGAGACATTTTCCAGGTAAGATAACAGTATATCTAAAAATCATTTAATTTTGAATGTAACACACCTTTTGATTGGCTACAGGTTTCATTCAGCCTCCGATTGGAAAATAAGTTATAGGAGACATTTTCCAGGTAAGATAACAGTACATCTAAAAATCATTTAATTTTGGATGTAACACGCATTCTGATTTGCTGACAATATTTTGTCTATCAGCTCATAGACTTAATTTTTTCATGTGACCCTGACGTCATCAAGGTTTTTCATGAATTACCTAGACTTTAAATGGATTTAAGAATTAAATTATAAGGAATGACTGTAGTAATTCTTTATGTGTTTTTGAAATAACATCAAAATTGTATTGCACATTTTAAAATAATCCGCTAGCCATGTAATTTAGTGTGCACCACATTTTTGATGTTATTTCTTCATAGATAGAACAAATATATTACAGTCATTCCTTAACTGTAAAAAAGGTTATACTCTGAAATACCATTCCATAATGTTTCAAAAATAAGTAGGAGTGGTATGATTAGCCATGAGCTTTTGTTATCATTTGGCATCTATTTGATAGCTAACAGTTTAATAATTAGAAACCGGAGACCAGTAAAATCTACAAATAAGTCGGCTTGAAAGTGAACTTCAATTGACCCCTCATTGCCTTGATATTATTGACAAATTTAAGGTAGTACCATATAATTTGGATAAAACAAATTTAGCTTGTTTAATTTTCATAAAATTTTGACAAAATATTTACTTTGACCATTTGTAAAAAACATAAAAAATTCAAAAAAATTGAAAAATTAGACAATACTCGGAATTCACCTTGAACTCGTTAAGATTTTGACAGAAAATCAATAATCAGCTGATTGCACTTATAGCTATCGACATCAAAGGACTAATTAATAAAGGTGTTGATTGTTATAATATGACAAAATGATATGATTAAATGGCTTCTGTCACATGTCACAAAAGGGAACTATTAACCACATTGCGACGCACGTGTTTGAAGCAAAATTTTTACGCTGCCTCTCCTTCTTTTAATGATAGTCCAGAAAAGAAAATTGTTGTAATGACGGAAAATGTTCAAAAGCAAGAAAGGTCTCTGATTTAAAACTTTATCATAACTTTCATATAGGTCATTGATTTGAGTGGGTACTCCAAAGTCGTTTCAGTGACACACGTGTTTCAAGCATAAAGTTTTACTTATTTACGATGGTCTAGAAAAGAAAACTGTCGTTATGAAGAAATATATTCAAAAGGTTGGCATGAGAGTAACCCTTAAATGTAATGACTAAACCTTACACGAGAGATCAATTTCAAGTGATAAGATGCTTCTTTCTGTTGTAAAAACCACTTCTTATTTAGGGGGGGGGGGGGGCTGAAAAAAAGGAAAATTTTAAAAGAAAAATATATTGTGTTACTTGGCGAAAAAAATAATAAAGTGGCGAAAAATATATTGTTTTGGCGAAAGAGGTGGTGAAAAAAATAATTGACCCAGGGGAAACCCTGCTCAATTGCCTCCATATTGGCACTTAAAAGATAATTTTTTGTTGCAGAAATTATAATAAAAAGAGAATTTGTTTAAAGATCTAAAAGTACTGTGTATTCCCTTAAGATTGTCCTTGGTATCTATTTTCATGGATTTAGGAAAACTTGCATTTACTTCAGTATTTCATGTATTTGATTATCACAGCTTTGTCAATGACTGCATTCAAGTTTACAATTTTTTTTCAAATCTTCACACATCAATACATGGTTCAATGTACCAAAAAAAACATGCACAATTCACAATCTTTTTTTGCCTTATCATGTATATTTATACAGTGTTATTTAATAGATGGTTATCTTAGTTTCTGCTGAAAATTCATAAAATAGGAGTAAATATTAATCCAAGGGCAATTCTAAACTAATAATCAGGGTTCATTTGACCAGGTTTGGCTGTTATAGGCCAACCTTAGATTCATTATTATTCAATGATAAACATTTATTGTGAATTTACATCTTTCATTAAGTTTTTAACGAAGAGATTTCATATTGACAACCATACCACTCTTCTTATTTTGATAAGATCTACAAAAATGCCACTAAGTTATAACTTATTATGGAATTCATCATGAACTAATTATACCTAATAATGTATATTTATTATTATTTCCAGGAGATCTACTAAGTGTAAGTCCAGGTATAGCCAGATGGATTGAAGGCCTGTTTAATTTTAATGAGAGAGTTGTTTATGCAGGGACATGGAAACATGGATTTTTCAGCTATACTGCTGTCGGAGCAACTAATGTAGGATCAATTAGAATATATTGTGATGAGGTATGTAAACTAAGGTCAAGGCTTGATTAATAATATAATAATAAATTCTTTATTTAAAGAGGGTAAACTTAGTTAGTTACAATAAACTAATCACATATTTACACATAGTTAATTTACAGTCATGTAGTTCAATGTATTGTTATTAACATATATAAGATACAGTGCTGTTTAAGATGTAAACATGAAACCAAAAAATCAAATGAAAATAAAAAATATACAAATACATTGTAGCAAACATTTCTTATCAGGGTTGTGTTAGGTACTTCTTGATACTTTGCTTAAAAGTAAAAGTGTTTTGAATTTTACGCATTTTGTGTGGTAGTCCATTCCATAATACTGATCCAGAATAAGCAAAGGATTTCTTAAATAGTTCAGCTTTTGGCTTAGGAACTATCAGATTACCTTGAGTGACACCTCTTAAGGAGTAAGGATTATTATCTGATTTCAGTTTAAGAATGGGTGGGGACGGAAAGAACTGAATACCATAGCTAAAAACCAAAGGTCATTGCAAAGTCAAATTGGTTGGGAGTGAAAAGAACTAAAAACCATAGCTATAAATCGAAGGTTATTGCAAGGTCTACTAAGATAATAGAGCATTCCTGTTGGACACCTGTTTATTGTTGAAAACTGTTTGTTACCCTCTGACATCTTTTGGTCATTTGTGTTGGGTTGCTGTCCACATTGAGGTCTATAGGGTCCAAATTTTTAATCAAAATTACAATTTATACGGGGGTTCATTCATATGCTGAATCTTACTGTTTATTCTGTTTTGAATTTTGGGCCCAGTTTTCAAATTGGTCCACATTAAGGTCCAAAAAGCAAAAATTTGATTTCATCAAAAATTGAAACTCGGGCTTCTCTAATCAGTTGATATGCTGATTCTTACCATGTTTTTAGACTTTTAATTTTGTGCCTTGTTTTCAAATTGGTAAACAATATGTTCAAAAGTCCAAAATTAATCTTTTTTTGTTTCATTTCATTAAGAATGTTTCTTGGGGTTCTTTGATGTATTTATATTTTGGATATATTGGATCATAATAGGTTAAAATCAAAATTTTAAAGTTCTAATATACCATGTACAGTCATTCTGTGTCAGAAACCTTTGCTGTGTCAAATATTGTTGCATTATATATGAGATAACTCAAATAGTTCAGGTTTTCAAGCTATCATTGGAAATGCAGTCTAATTTTGTTATCTGGAACTCAGTTGATTTCTTTCATAGATATAGGAAGATGTCGTGTGAGTGCCAATGAGACAACTCTTCATCCAAATAACAACTTTTAAAAAAGTAAACAATTATAGGTCAATGTACGGCCTTCAACACAGAGCCTTGGCTCACATCAAACAACAAGCTATAAAGGGCTCCAAAATTACTGGTGTAAAACCATTCAAACAGGAAAACCAATGGTCTAATCTATATAAAAAAACAAGAAACGAAAAACACGTATAAATTACATGAACAAATGACAAATACTGTACATGTTGAGCAGCTTTCTTGCTACATAACAAAATATGATCACTGTTCCGTCTGTATCACAAAAAGGGGAGACAATCATCTATATCTATTTTGTAGATGGAAACTAGTACATGTACATGATTTAAAAAAAAATATGGGATATGATTGCCAATAAGACAAATCTCCACAATAGATCAAAAGGCACAGATATAACAACTATCACTGTACAGCCATCACCTTGTGCATGCATAGCCCATACCGCATAGACAGTTATAAAAGGGTTTGAAATGAAAAGTGTAAAGCAATTCAAATGAGAAAACGACTTGTTGTATTTATATACAAACTATTGACACAAAAAACAAATATGTTACCAGCAACAAGTGACAACCACTGAATTATAGGCTCCCGACTTGGGACAAACACCTACAGAATATGGCGGCCCATATTTTCTTAATTTCTGGAAGTAGATATAATCCATATATAAAAAATATCTTTATGCAACCAGAATCTAGTAATTATGCCCTTTTGAAGAGATAAGCAGTTACTTACAGGAAGTCAAGTTTCCTGAAATAATTGTAAATGTTCATCATGGTACAATACATATATTATTTTTCAAGATGTTCATGATATGCTGGATTAAAAATATGTAATTAGAATGTAAATTATTTCCCTCATTTAATTTTCTTCTCAATCTTATAAGATTTTGCTAAAACTAAATTTACAGTAAGATGAATTACGGTATATAAAAAAAAAATAGATTTGGTAAAATTGCCAATGAGACAACTCTCAATAAGAGACCAAATGACACAGAAATAAACAACTATCAGTATGTTTTGACATCAGAATGTAATCACACACAAACATTCTTACACAATACTGACATTCAATTCTTCAATATTCCATGTAATTATTTTCTAGGAGCTTACAACGAACCACAGAGATCACGGAGATAGAAACAATGTCCGTGATGCCTATATAATCGAGGGAACAGAGATGGGAAAATCATTCCAGAAAGGAGACATGTTTGGAGAATTTAATCTCGGGTCAACAATTGTACTTATTTTTGAAGCTCCAAGAAATTTTGAATTCAAAGTTCAGACAGGACAAAAAGTATCATATGGACAACCGTTAGGATTCAACAGACATGTAGATTTATTATGATTGTTTTGACCATTGACTATGTTAACTGGATCTGACCAACGAAGAAGTGCCTTTATTTTATAATAAATACACATAAATTTTTTGTGATCTTTTGACCATTAAAAATGTTATCTTGTTTGGACAGACGAGAGGTACCTTTCATTAGCAATGTATATGTCATGTACAAGTTGCAATTTTGTACAGGTTATAACATGTGCAAAAATTGTGTACATGTTATAATTTGTACAATGCAAAAATACAAGTTATAACATGTACAAAAGTACCTTATACATGTTATAACGTGTACAAAATATTGCTTAAAATGGTTTTAACTTGTACAACATTTGAAAATTGTCAATTTTGTATGTGTGATACTTTTTTGACACAGTCAAGGATTTGTATAGAAATGCTTGATACAGATAATGACCTGAAAAATAGTTTTTTATATTTAATTAATACCTTAAAAACTTTTAAAATACACATGTAATCAATAAACATTATTCGGTATTCTTACCTGGTATTCAAGCAGAAGAAGGCTTAGAAGCAATATTTGAAACAAATTCTTTATCCAACAAATACTGATAAGGAAGACCCTTTTAAGGAGACAGAAAATATAATACCTACACTAAAAAAAAAGGTGACCAACTATGTCAGAAACAATATTTTTACAGACACAAATACTGAAACCGACAGTGAATTGAATGGTCATGATTCAGCAGACAACAATGAACAACAATTGAGATAGAAACCGAAACATTGGTAATGAATGGAGTGATGCTAAGTAAACAAGGTTGGTAAGGAAGTATCAGCATGACATCTACTTGTATACTTCATTGAAAGAGGGCGCATTCTGGTGGTGTGAATGAACATGGTGGCTATAATTAGATATCAAAAGTACCAGGATTATAATTTTATACGCCAGACGCGCATTTCGTCTACATAAGACTCATCAGTGACGCTCAGATCAAAATAGTTAAAAAGCCAAATAAATACATAATTGAAGAGTATTTAGGATCCAAAATTCCAAAAAGTTGTGCCAAATACGGTAATCTACTCCTGGGGTAAGAAAATCTTTAGTTTTTCGAAAAACTCAAAGTTTTGTAAACAGAAAATTTATAAAAATGACCATATAATTGAAATTCATGTCAACACCGAAGTGCTGACTACTGGGCTGGTGATACCCTCGGGGATGAAACGTCCACCAGCAGTGGCATCGACCCAGTGGTGTAACTAGATATCAAAAGTACCAGGATTATAATTTTATACGCCAGACGCGCATCTCGTCTATAAAATTGGAACTAAAGACTTAGTTGGACATATAAAGAGATACTTCAGTAGATACCAGGCTCAATTTCTTGCAAATGTAACTTGTAATATGTCTGAAGTCCCAATGAATGATATGAGTGTAAGAGAGATGGTGCATAAGTTATTGTGAGCGGAAGGCAAGGTTTTGTGCATTCTCAGTGTACGAAAGACAGTTGTAAGTCTGGTAAGTGTAAATGTAAAGAATGAAAGTTTTTTGCAACTCAAACATGTCACATGTCTCTGTCATGTAGCAACAAGTATAAAAAACTTGTTTCTAAAATGCATGTGTTTGAAGTCCCAATGAGTGATACGTGTGTGAGAGATGGTGCGTCAGATATCATTAAAGTGGAGGGCAAAGTTTTGTGCATAATCAGTCTGGTAGCTGTAAATGTAAAAGAATGAATGTTTTGGGCAACTCAAAGATGTCACTTACAACAAGTAAAAAACTTGTTTCTAAAATGCAAGAAAAATGTTATAACTTGTACAAAAATGCAACTTCTACCTGACATATACCTGAAATACATATATAAATTTCCTGTATTCTAAAACTTTGACAGTCAAAAAGTATGGCTTACTCCATGTATAGCCTTTCTGAATATGTACCATATCATAACTTCATCATTAGTGTTACAATCATGTCATTTAAATTTAAGTCAAACCTGCTCTATTGGTTCAACTTCTATTAAAAAAAACCTGTCTTGTCATTTAAATTACAGTCAAACCTGCTATATTGGTCACCTTCTATCAAGTAAAACCCGTCATTTAAATTACAGTGGAACCTGCTATATTGGTCACCTTATATCAAGAAAAACCTGTTTTGTCATTTAAATTACAATGGAACCTGCTATGTTGGTCACCTTATATCAAGAAAAATCTGTCTTGTCATTTAAATTACAGTGGAACCTGCTATATTGGTCACCTTCTATCAAGAAAAACTTATCTTGTCATTTAAATTACAATCAAACCTGCTATATTGGCTCAGCTTCTATAAAAAAAAAACCTGTTTTGTCATTTAAATTACAATGGAACCTGCTATATTGGTCAACTTCTATCAAGTTAAACCTGTTTTGTCATTTAAATCAAGTAGATTACAGTGGAACCTGCTGTATTGGTCACCTTATACTTCGGAAAAACCTGTCTTATCCTTTCAATTACAGTAAAACCTGGTAAATTGGTCAACTTCTATCAAGTAAACCTGTTTTGACGTTTGAATCATGTTAATTACAGTGGAACCTGCTATATTGGCTCAACTTCTATCAAGTAAACCTGTTTTGTCATTTAAATCATGTAAATTACAGTGGAACCTGCTGTATTGGTTACCTTTTATCAAGAAAACCTGTCTTGTCATTTAAATTACAGTCAAACCTGCTGTATTGGTCACCTTCTATCAAGAAAACCTGTTTTATCATTTAAATTACAGTGGAACCTACTTTATTGGTCACCTTCTATCAAGAAAACCTGTCTTGTCATTTTAATTACAGTCAAACCTGCTGTATTGGTCACCTTCTATCAAGTAAAACCTGTTTTGTCATTTAAATTACAGTGGAACCTACTATATTGAATCAACTTCTATCAAGAAAACCTGTCTTGTCATTTAAATTACAGTCAAACCTGCTGTATTGGTCATCTTATATCAAGAAAAACCTGTCTTGTCATTTTAATTACAGTGGAACCTGCTATATTGGCTCAACTTCTATCAAGAAAAACCTGTTTTGTTATTTAAATTACAGTCGAAACTGCTATATTGGTCAATTTCTATCAAGAAAAACCTGTTTTGTCATTCAAATTACAGTGGAACCTATTATATTGGTCACCTTATATCAAGAATAACCTGTCTTGTTATTTAAATTACAGTAAAACCTGATGCATTGGTCACTTTCTATCAATTAAAACCTGTTTTGTCATTTAAATTACAGTGGAACCTGCTATATTGGTCAACTTCTATCAAGAAAAATTTGTAAGGGTTCCGCGGAACCCAGTGTCTCGCCTACTTTTGCTGTTAAGTACACACTCAACAAAAATGATGAAATTTTTTTTTTTTATTCCTCTTGACACTATATTTGGATTGTCAGAAGCTTCTGTTCAAGTTTGGTAAAAATTCAGGCTAGTTTAAAAATCTTTAAAATGTTTTAAAAACTTTAATTGCAGACTGTATGTAATGTTAACTGGAAGAAAAACTAAGTTCATTTATAAGAAAATGCGGGAAAAATGGAATTTTATTTTTAAAAATTTACTTCTGGATACTATCTTCTGATAATAAACAAGCTTCTGGCTAAGTTTCATACAATTCCAGGATAGTTTAATAAAGTTATAAAAATTTTAAAAACTTCAACCACAGAGTGAATGTAATGTTTCCTGGCAGAAAAAACTAAGTTCATTTATCATGTTTATAAGTAAAATACGGAAAAAATGGAATTTTATTTTTACAAAATTTACTTCTGGATACTATCTTCTGATCATAAACAAGCTTCTGGCTAAGTTTCGTACAATTCCAGGATAGTTTAAGAAAGTTATAAAAATTTTAAAAACTTTAACCACAGAGTGAATGTAATGGTTCCTGGCAGAAAAACTAAGTCCATTTATAATTAAAAAAAAGGGAAAAATGGAATTTTATTTTTACAAAATTTACTCCTGGATACTATCTCATGAACATAAACAAGCTTCTGTCCAAGTTTGGTAGACATCCAGGATATTTCAAGAAAGTTATTAAAATTTCAAAAACTTTAACCACAGAGTGAATATTTGTTGACGCCGCCGACGACGCAGACGCCGACGGAATGTAGGATCGCTATGTCTCGCTTTTTCAACTTAAGTTGAAGGCTCGACAAAAACCGGTCTTGTCATTTAAATTACAATCAAACCTGCTATTTTGGCTCAATTTCTATCAAGAAAAACCTGTCTTGTCATTTAAATTACAGTAAAACCAGCTGTATTGGTCACTTACTATCAATTAAAACCTGTTTTGTCATTTAAATTGCACTGGAACCTGCTATATTGGCTCAACTTCTATCAAGAAAAACCTGTCTTGTCATTTACATTACAATCAAACCTGCTATATTGGTGACCTTCTATCAAGAAAAACCTGTGTTGTCATTTAAATCATGTTAATTACAGTGGAACCTGCTGTATTGGTCACCTTCTATCAAGTAAAACCTGTTTTGTCATTTAAATTACAATCAAACCTGCTATTTTGGCTCAATTTCTATTAAGAAAAACCTGTCTTGTCATTTAAATTACAGTAAAACCAGCTGTATTGGTCACTTACTATCAATTAAAACCTGTTTTGTCATTTAAATTGCACTGGAACCTGCTATATTGGCTCAACTTCTATCAAGAAAAACCTGTCTTGTCATTTACATTACAATCAAACCTGCTATATTGGTGACCTTCTATCAAGAAAAACCTGTGTTGTCATTTAAATCATGTTAATTACAGTGGAACCTGCTGTATTGGTCACCTTCTATCAAGTAAAACCTGTTTTGTCATTTAAACTACAGTGGAACCTGCTATATTGGCTCAACTTCTATTAAGAAAAACCTGTATTGTCATTTAAATTACAGTAAAACCAGCTGTATTGGTCACTTACTATCAATTAAAACCTGTTTTGTCATTTAAATTGCACTGGAACCTGCTATATTGGCTCAACTTCTATCAAGAAAAACCTGTCTTGTCATTTACATTACAATCAAACCTGCTATATTGGTGACCTTCTATCAAGAAAAACCTGTGTTGTCATTTAAATCATGTTAATTACAGTGGAACCTGCTGTATTGGTCACCTTCTATCAAGTAAAACCTGTTTTGTCATTTAAACTACAGTGGAACCTGCTATATTGGCTCAACTTCTATTAAGAAAAACCTGTATTGTTATTTTCATTACAATCAAACCTGCTTAACTTTATAGAAATCAACCTGCTATAATGGTTACCTTTTATCAAGAAAACCTGCCTTGTCATTTAAAAAAAAAATACAACTTGCTATAATGGTCACTTTCTCATAATCAAGAAAACTCTGCCTTGTCATTTTAATAAAAGTCCAACCTGCTATGATGGTCACCTTTCATAGAGAAAATCATATTTTTAATTACAGTCAAACCAGCTATAATGGTTACCTTTTATCAATAAAACCTGCCTTGTCATTTTAATAAAAGTCCAACATACTATAATGGTCACCTTTTATCAAGAAAACTCTGCCTTGTCATTTTAATAAAAATCCAACCTACTATAACATGGTTACCTTTCATAGAGAAAATCATATTTAAATTACAGTCAAACCAGCTATAATGGTTACCTTTTATCAATAAAATCTACCTTGTCATTTTAATTACAGTCCTACCTGCTATAATGGTCACCCTCTATCAAGAAAATCCTGCCTTGTCATTTTAAGAAAAGTCTAACCTGCTATAATAGTCACCTTATATCAAGAAAAACCTGTCTTGTCATTTTAGTTACAGTCAAACCAGCTATATTGGTCACCCTCTATCAAGAAAATCCTGCCTTGTCATTTTAAGAAAAATCTAACCTGCTATAATAGTCAACTTCTATCAAGAAAAACCTGTCTTGTCATTTAAATTATAGTAAAACCTGCTGTATTGGTCACTTTCTATCAAGTAAAACCTGTTTTGTCATTTTAATTACAGTGGAACCTGCTATATTGGCTCAACTTCTATCAAGAAAAACCTGTTTTGTTATTTAAATTACAGTCGAAACTGCTATATTGGTCAATTTCTATCAAGAAAAACCTGTTTTGTCATTCAAATTACAGTGGAACCTATTATATTGGTCACCTTATATCAAGAATAACCTGTCTTGTTATTTAAATTACAGTAAAACCTGATGCATTGGTCACTTTCTATCAATTAAAACCTGTTTTGTCATTTAAATTACAGTGGAACCTGCTATATTGGTCAACTTCTATCAAGAAAAATTTGTAAGGGTTCCGCGGAACCCAGTGTCTCGCCTACTTTTGCTGTTAAGTACACACTCAACAAAAATGATGAAATTTTTTTTTTTTATTCCTCTTGACACTATATTTGGATTGTCAGAAGCTTCTGTTCAAGTTTGGTAAAAATTCAGGCTAGTTTAAAAATCTTAAAAATGTTTTAAAAACTTTAATTGCTGACTGTATGTAATGTTAACTGGAAGAAAAACTAAGTTCATTTAAAAGAAAATGCGGGAAAAATGGAATTTTATTTTTAAAAATTTACTTCTGGATACTATCTTCTGATAATAAACAAGCTTCTGGCTAAGTTTCATACAATTCCAGGATAGTTTAATAAAGTTATAAAAATTTTAAAAACTTCAACCACAGAGTGAATGTAATGTTTCCTGGCAGAAAAAACTAAGTTCATTTATCATGTTTATAAGTAAAATACGGAAAAAATGGAATTTTATTTTTACAAAATTTACTTCTGGATACTATCTTCTGATCATAAACAAGCTTCTGGCTAAGTTTCGTACAATTCCAGGATAGTTTAAGAAAGTTATAAAAATTTTAAAAACTTTAACCACAGAGTGAATGTAATGGTTCCTGGCAGAAAAACTAAGTCCATTTATAATTAAAAAAAAGGGAAAAATGGAATTTTATTTTTACAAAATTTACTCCTGGATACTATCTTATGAACATAAACAAGCTTCTGTCCAAGTTTGGTAGACATCCAGGATATTTCAAGAAAGTTATTAAAATTTCAAAAACTTTAACCACAGAGTGAATATTTGTTGACGCCGCCGACGACGCAGACGCCGACGGAATGTAGGATCGCTATGTCTCGCTTTTTCAACTTAAGTCGAAGGCTCGACAAAAACCGGTCTTGTCATTTAAATTACAATCAAACCTGCTATTTTGGCTCAATTTCTATCAAGAAAAACCTGTCTTGTCATTTAAATTACAGTAAAACCAGCTGTATTGGTCACTTACTATCAATTAAAACCTGTTTTGTCATTTAAATTGCACTGGAACCTGCTATATTGGCTCAACTTCTATCAAGAAAAACCTGTCTTGTCATTTACATTACAATCAAACCTGCTATATTGGTGACCTTCTATCAAGAAAAACCTGTGTTGTCATTTAAATCATGTTAATTACAGTGGAACCTGCTGTATTGGTCACCTTCTATCAAGTAAAACCTGTTTTGTCATTTAAACTACAGTGGAACCTGCTATATTGGCTCAACTTCTATTAAGAAAAACCTGTATTGTTATTTTCATTACAATCAAACCTGCTTAACTTTATAGAAATCAACCTGCTATAATGGTTACCTTTTATCAAGAAAACCTGCCTTGTCATTTAAAAAAAAATACAACTTGCTATAATGGTCACTTTCTCATAATCAAGAAAACTCTGCCTTGTCATTTTAATAAAAGTCCAACCTGCTATGATGGTCACCTTTCATAGAGAAAATCATATTTTTAATTACAGTCAAACCAGCTATAATGGTTACCTTTTATCAATAAAACCTGCCTTGTCATTTTAATAAAAGTCCAACATACTATAATGGTCACCTTTTATCAAGAAAACTCTGCCTTGTCATTTTAATAAAAATCCAACCTACTATAACATGGTTACCTTTCATAGAGAAAATCATATTTAAATTACAGTCAAACCAGCTATAATGGTTACCTTTTATCAATAAAATCTACCTTGTCATTTTAATTACAGTCCTACCTGCTATAATGGTCACCCTCTATCAAGAAAATCCTGCCTTGTCATTTTAAGAAAAGTCTAACCTGCTATAATAGTCACCTTATATCAAGAAAAACCTGTCTTGTCATTTTAGTTACAGTCAAACCAGCTATATTGGTAACCCTCTATCAAGAAAATCCTGCCTTGTCATTTTAAGAAAAATCTAACCTGCTATAATAGTCAACTTCTATCAAGAAAAACCTGTCTTGTCATTTAAATTATAGTAAAACCTGCTGTATTGGTCACTTTCTATCAAGTAAAACCTGTTTTGTCATTTTAATTACAGTGGAACCTGCTATATTGGCTCAACTTCTAACAAGAAAAACCTGTTTTGTCATTTAAATCATGTTAATTACAGTGGAACCTGCTGTATTGGTCACCTTCTATCAAGTAAAACCTGTTTTGTCATTTAAATTACAGTGGAACCTGATATATTGGCTCAACTTCTATCAAGAAAAACCTGTTTTGTCATTTAAATCATGTTTATTACAGTGGAACCTGCTGTATTGGTCAACTTCTATCAAGAAAAACCTGTCTTGTCATTTAAATAACAGTGAATCCTGCTATATTGGTCAACTTGTATCAAGTAAAACCTGTTTTGTCATTTAAATTACAGTGGAGCCTGCTATATTGGCTCAACTTCTTTTAAGAAAAACCTGTATTGTTATTTTTATTACAATCAAACCTGCTTCACTTTATAGAAAGTCCTAACCTGCTATAATGGTCAACTTTTATCAAGAAAACCCTGCCTTGTCATTTTCATTACAGTCAACCTGCTGTAATGATTACCTTTTATCAAGAAAAACCTGTTTTCTCATTTAAGTTACAGTGGAACCTGCTATATTGGCTCAACTTCTATTAAGAAAAACCTGTCTTTTTATTCTCATTACAATCAAACCTGCTTAACTTTATAGAAAGTCCAACCCGCTGTAATGGTCAACTTTTATCAAGAAAACCCTGCCTTGTCATTTTAATTACAGTCAACCTGCTATAATGGTTACCTTTTATCAAG
This sequence comes from Mytilus trossulus, assembly GCF_036588685.1. Taxonomy (NCBI): domain Eukaryota; kingdom Metazoa; phylum Mollusca; class Bivalvia; order Mytilida; family Mytilidae; genus Mytilus; species Mytilus trossulus. The sequence goes on from NC_086380.1 coordinate 51,502,305, forward strand.
AAAAACTGCCTTGTCATTTTAATAAAAATCCAACTTGCTATAATGGTCACTTTCTATCAAGAAAACTCTGCCTTGTCATTTTAATAAAAGTCCAACCTGCTATAATGGTCACCTTTTATAAGAAAATCCTATCTTGCCTTTAAATAACGGTCAAACCAGCTACAATGGATACCTTCTATCAAGAATACTCTGCCTTGTCATTTTAATTACAGTCAAACCTGCTATAATATGGTTACCTTTTATCAAGAACAAAACTGCCTTGTCATTTTGATAAAAATCCAACCTTCTAGCCTATAATGATCATCTTTTATGTCTTGTCATTTAAATAACAGTGAAACATGCTATATTGGTCAATTTCTATCAAGAAAAACCTGTTTTGTCATTTAAATCATGTTTATTACAGTGGAACCTGCTGTATTGGTCAACTTCTATCAAGAAAAACCTGTCTTGTCATTTAAATAACAGTGAATCCTGCTATATTGGTCAACTTGTATCAAGTAAAACCTGTTTTGTCATTTAAATTACAGTGGAGCCTGCTATATTGGCTCAACTTCTTTTAAGAAAAACCTGTATTGTTATTTTTATTACAATCAAACCTGCTTCACTTTATAGAAAGTCCTAACCTGCTATAATGGTCAACTTTTATCAAGAAAACCCTGCCTTGTCATTTTAATTACAGTCAACCTGCTGTAATGATTACCTTTTATCAAGAAAAACCTGTTTTCTCATTTAAATTACAGTGGAACCTGCTATATTGGCTCAACTTCTATTAAGAAAAACCTGTCTTTTTATTCTCATTACAATCAAACCTGCTTAACTTTATAGAAAGTCCAACCTGCTGTAATGGTCAACTTTTATCAAGAAAACCCTGCCTTGTCATTTTAATTACAGTCAACCTGCTATAATGGTTACCTTTTATCGAGAAAAACTGCCTTGTCATTTTAATAAAAATCCAACTTGCTATAATGGTCACTTTCTATCAAGAAAACTCTGCCTTTTCATTTTAATAAAAGTCCAACCTGCTATAATGGTAACCTTTTATAAAGAAAATTCTGTCTTATCATCTAAATTACAGTCAAACCAGCTATAATGGTTACCTTTTATTAAGAAAAAACATGCTTTGTCATTTTAATTACAGCTCAACCTGCTATAATGGTCACCCTCTATCAAGAAAACCCTGTCTTGTTATTTAAATAAAAGTCCAACCTGCTATAATAGTCACCTTTTATAAAGAAAATCTGCCTTGTCATTTTAGTTACAGTCAAATCAGCTATATTGGTCGCCTTCTATCAAAAATACCTGTCTTGTCATTTAACTTACAGTAAAACCTGCTGTATTGGTCACTTTCTATCAAGTAAAACCTGTTTTGTCATTTAAATTACAGTGGAACCTGCTATATTGTCTCAACTTCTATCAAGAAAAACCTGTTTTGTCATTTAAATCATGTTAATTATAGTCAAACCTTCTAAATTTGTCACCTTCTATCCAGAAAAACCTGTCTTGTTATTTCATTACAATCAAACCTGCTTAACTTTATAGAAAGTCCAACCTGCTGTAATGGTCAAATTTTATCAAGAAAATCCTGTCTTGTAATTTAAATTACAAACCAGATATAATGGTTACCTTTTATCAAGAAAACCTGCCTTGTCATTTTAATAAAAATCCAACCTGCTGTAATGGTCACTTTATATCAAGATAACTCTGCCTTGTCATTTTAATAAAGGTCAAACCTGCTATAATGGTCACCTTTTATAAGAAAATCCTATCTTGCCTTTAAATTACGGTCAAACCAGCTACAATGGATACCTTTTATCAAGAAAAAACATGCGTTGTCATTTTAATTACAGTCCAACCTGCTATAATGGTCACCTTCTATCAAGAATACTCTGCCTTGTCATTTTAATTACAGTCAAACCTGCTATAATATGGTTACCTTTTATCAAGAAAAAAACTGCCTTGTCATTTTGATAAAAATCCAACCTTCTAGCCTATAATGATCATCTTTTATCAAGAAAACCCTGCCTTGTGATTTTAATTTCTGTCAGACCTGCTATAATTGTTACCTTTCATCACAAAAAAAAACCTGTCTTGTTATTCAAATTACAGTCCAACCTGCTATAATGGTCACCTTCTATCAAGAAAACCCTGTCTTGTTATTTAAATAAAAGTCGAACCTGCTATAATGGTCACCTTTTATCAAGAAAAACCTGCCTTGACATTTTGATCATATTCAAACCAGCTATAATGGTCACCTTCTATCATGAAAAACCTGCCTTGTCATTTTAATTACAGTCAAACCAGCTATAATGGTCACCTTCTATCAAGAAAATCTACCTTGTCATTTTAATTACAGTCCAACCTGCTGTAATGGTCACCTTCTATCAAGAAAACCTGCCTTGTCATTTTAAGAAAAGTCTAACCTGCTATAATGGTCACCTTTTATAAAGAAAACCTGCCTTGTCATTTTAATAAAAGTCCAACATACTATAATGGTCACCTTTTATCAAGAATACTCTGCCTTGTCATTTTAAATACAGTCAAACCTGCTATAATATGGTTACCTTTTATCAAGAAAAAACCTGCCTTGTCATTTTAATTACAGTCAAACCTGCTATAATGGTCACCTTCTATCAAGAAAATCTACCTTGTCATTTTAATAAAAGTCCAACCTACTATAATGGTCACCTTTTATCAAGAAAACCCTGCCTTGTCATTTTAATAAAAGTCCAACCTGCTTTAAATAAACTCATCATAGATACCAGGACTAAATTTTGTATATACGCCAGACGCGCGTTGCGTCTACAAAAGACTCATCAGTTACGCTCGAATCCAAAACAGTTTAAAAGGCCAAATAAAGTACGACGTTTAAGAGCATTGAGGACCAAAATTTCTAAAAGTTTGGCCAAATACAGCTAAGGTAATCTATGTCTGAGGTAGAAAAGCCTTAGTATTTAAAAAATTATCAATTTTGTAAACATATAATTTATAAATATAACCATATCAATGATAATTCATGTCAGCACAAAAGGTGCTGACTACTGGGCTTGTGATATCCTCGGGGAAATAAATCTCCACCAGCAGTGGCATCGACCCAGTGGTAGTAAATAAACTCATCATAGATACCAGGAATAAATTTTGTATATACGCCAGACGCGCGTTTCGTCTACAAAAGACTCATCAGTGACGCTCGAATCCGAAACAGTTTAAAAGGCAAAATAAAGTACGAAGTTGAAGAGCATTGAGGACCAAAATTCCTAAAAGTTTTGCCAAATACAGCTAAGGTAATCTAAGCCTGAGGTAGAACAGCCTTAGTATTTCAAAAATTATCAATTTTGTAAACATATAATTTATAAATATAACCATATCAATGATAATTCATGTCAGCACAAAAGGTGCTGACTACTGGGCTTGTGATACCCTCGGGGAAATAAATATCCACCAGCAGTGGCATCGACCCAGTGGTAGTAAATAAACTCATCATAGATACCAGGACTAAATTTTGTATATACGCCAGATGCCTTCTATCAAGAAAATCTACCTTGTCATTTTAATAAAAGTCCAACCTGCTATAAGTATCACCTTCTATCAAGAAAATCCTGTCTTGTCATTTAAATTACTGTCAAATTTGCTATAATAGTTACCTTTTATCAGAAAAACCTGCCTTGTCATAGAATGAACAATGTACTTAGGCCTATTGTGTTTAATTTTGTTCTATCAATTCCAAGTTGACTTTCCAGTCACTGAGACTCAGAGTGAGAGAAGGGTTTTTTCACTTCTAATCTCCTCACCTATTTTGTTACCTGAATTCTACGAGGAACCCCATTTCTAACTCTTTAAATATTTAATTTTCTTTGGGTCAGTGATCATGACTCCGTTTCGTACACATTCGTCTGTTTAAATTGCGACCGTTTTTAATATAATACGACGTTTATTAACAGAATGAGCTAATATTCGAAGTGTTGTTCGTTCAGAATTAACGGAAGTTACCGGAAGGGAGACAACTCGCAACGATAATATGGAAGACTCCCTTTCGCATGAAGGGGTGTTCTAGTAACAACTTGGCGACGAAGACTGCATTTATTTTAATTAAAACGATGCAAATGATTAAAGATTGTGCCACAACAATAACCCTTAATAGCAGACATACATAGAAAAGATCCAATGAGTTATCAATAAATTAATTGAGTGGGGAATTCAGAGCAACCATTCAATCTAATACCCATTGAAGTACATAAAACTATACGCATGCGCATAATTACCAAAACAAACCCTGGAGCAAGAACGTTTATTAAATGTTTATTAAACGACCTATATGGTTCTCTATTTCTGCATGGAAGTACAATCTCAAACACCAGTTTCATAAGGGTAACATATAAGAAAAACTCCTCTTCAGTTCTTATATGACAGAAATAGATTTATCGGAATTCAGAAAACACTCGCATTTGTATCAAAACTGGGGAATTCCCTCTGACGTGTTTCTAAATGTATAAAATCACTAAATATAAATACTGCTTAATTTTGATTTTCCATATTGATAAAAACACGCATATAAGTCAAAGGAATTATCAAACATGAAGATTATGAAAAGAACATTATAGGAAAGTTGTTTAAATTCAATCCCATTCTTTGTTTTACCTTTTAAAGCAAGACAATCATAATAATCTGTGATGTTCCTTAGTGTTAAGAATAAAACGGTTGACGTGAGGGCATTGCTCAGAGCCAATAGTAAAAGTCTACAGATTGCTTGAAAGCAATCGTATCTCAAAAACCTGTCTTGTCATTTAATTACAGTCAAACCTGCTGTAATGGTTACCTTTTATCAAGAAAAACCTGTCTTGTCGTTTAAAATACAGTCAAACCTGCTGTATTGGTTACCTGTAATCAAGAAAAACCTGACTTGTCATTTTAATCACAGTCAAACCTGCTATAATGGTTACCTTTTATCAAGAAAAACCTGCCTTGTCATTTAATGTAGATTAATGGTATACCGCCATCTTGGATTGTACAATCACAGTACAAAATCGGTCAAGTTATTTGCCCAAATCAGCAAATTTGGAAAAAGATTTGCAATTTAACGGTTAAACTGTTTATTTATATAAAGGAAACTTGTTAATCTATTGTATTATTCCAAGTATTTTAACAAATATCAACCTTTTTGGTTTTTAAAATCATTTTTTTTTCAAATTAGCTATTTATGGTAAGATAACTCTTTTAGTACAAAATTTATACTGGGCTAATACGGAATTTTTTTATTTTTACATGTGGCAAGAAAACAAGGTCGGTGACACCATGTTTCTTTTTATTATCTTAAAACATATGAAACCTATATTCTCACAATTTAATTCAAAATTCTGTCTCATAGAATTTTTTTATGCACTCTTATGTGTTTTTGTCGAGCCTGCAACGTTTGATGCAGAAAGCTCGACATAGGGATAGTGATTCTGCGGCGGCGGCGGCGGCGTTAGCTAACTTCTTTTAAAAAGCTTTATATTTTAGAAGGTAGAAGATCTGGATGCTTCATACTTTGTATATAGATGCCTTATGTTACGATTTTTCCGTCAGTCACATGTCAAGGTCCTTGACCTCATTTTCATGGTTCAGTGACTTCTTGAAAAAAAGTTAAGATTATTTGTAATGTTAAATTCTCTCTTATTATAAGTAATTGGAAAACTATATTTGGTATGTGCGTACCTTGCAAGGTCCTCATGCCCGTCAGACAGTTTTCATTTGACCTCGACCTCATTTAATGGATCAGTGAGCAAGGTTAAGTTTTGGTTGTCAAGTCCATATCTCAGATACTATAAGCAATAGGTCTTGCATATTCGGTTTATAGAAGGACTGGAAGGTGTATATGTCCAACTGACAGGTGTCATCTGACCTTGACCTCATTTTCATGGTTCAGTGGTTATAGTTAAGATTTTGTGTTTTGGTCTGTTTTTCTTATACTTTATGCAATAGGTCTACTATATTTGGTGTATGGAATATTTGCAAGGTGTACATGTCTAGCTGACAGGTGTCATATGAACTTGACCTCATTTTCATGGTTCAGTGGTCAAAGTTAAGTTTTTGAGTTTTGGTCTATTTTTCTAATACCTTATGCATTAGTCAACTATATTTAGTGTATGGAAATATTTTATGATCTATATGTCTGTGACGCAGGTTTTATTTGACCTTGACCTCATTTTCACGGTCCATTACTAAGTGATCAGTATTTGTGTTTTGGTCTGTTTTTTTTATTTATAAGCAATAAGTCAACTATATTTGTTGTATTGAAGAATTGTTTTCTGTACATGTCTGTCTGGCTTGGTTCATCTGACCTTGGCCTCATTTTCATGGTTTCTTGATCAATATTTCGTTTTCTTTGGTTAATGTTGAGTTTATGTTATAGTTGTAATAAAGCTTTATATTTAGGTCTATCAACATAGTATCAATAATTAGTAAAGAAGGCGAGACATTTCAGTGTCTGCACTCTTGTTACATGAACAAACTAATCAAATTTAGGCAATTTTCACCGACTCATAGCTTGAAAAATAGCAAGGTGACCATACTTTTTTTTATATTTTTGAAAGAAGCATAGTAAGATCTTCATTTGGGCATATTATAAGAAAATTCTGTCTCAAAAAACATTTACTTATGATGTACCTTAAACTACAGTTAAACCTGGCATGATGGTTACTTTTTATCACGAAAACCAGTCAAACCTGCAATAATTGTTACCTTTTATCATTTTTGGGACAACCAGAACACTCTCCAACAATATGAAAAAAAAATAAAGAATAGAAAAAAAACCTGTGAAATGAAACAAATGAGATTGCTTATAATTTTTCAGTGGGAAATAATTTAAACATTGCATTATAAACATTGTATTGGATGTTTTTCTTGTATCTTTTTTTTGTAGTTAATTCAACTTCAATTATATATGGACATTTTCAGAGATTACCAGTTTAAGAACACATTACTAATAAACACTAGTGTATTTTGTATCCAAAAACTTTTGAACCATGCATATTTGTTTAAATTGTATTATTATATCAATATGGAGGAGTGGTTATTTTAAACAAATGAACTTTCAAAACAATCAGTCATCATACCTTTAGAGCACAGGATTGATGAATATGTTAGATAAGGGGAGGGGATACGCATTTTAACTCATCATGCCCTATAGAGCATAACAAAAATATCATTAACCAAATCTTTAGAAAGATCATCACAGACTTTTAACCCTATCAAACATATCCCTGTCAAATATATCCTTATTCTAATCATAGCATCAATGGTGTTTATCCTAACTATCACATATTTGCCACTGCAGGTTATCCAATCAAATCAATCAATTAGCTGCATTGCCTGTAGTGAATGTCGTCGGAGAGCAACACATAAGAAAACTCTATCCATTGACAGTATTGTCATCTTCTGTAGTTTATAATTTACATCCTTTTAAGGAAATTCCATATACCATTTCAGTATAATTATTATTCAAGGCAGTGTCCTTTGGAATATTGCATGTTGAATTGTAATAGTCCAAAGGAAAACTTCGCAAAAAAATCAAAAATTTATCTTGTGTTCATTCTGTATAAAAATGCTCAAATTCATAGATATTAAAGTTTTATTCCGCTAGATAAGTGATCACCATCGATTTTAAATTTAGAGTATCAATTCTCTGCTATCCGCCATTTTGTGTTCTTTCCCGAATGATGAAACGATATGTCTATAAACCACAAAGAAACAAAACTACAGTAACTGATAGTCGTAATTGCGTGTCGATATCTTGTCAATCGTACGGTTGTTTTATCCGACTAACTAACTTGATACGGAAAATATTCTTTAAATTACCATGGTCTGTTGTTTTTAAACTTGATATTGGAATTAGGTGAAAAGTCAAAGTTGAAATCATAAATAAGTGTTCCGTGAAAATTGTTTTCGAAAATCTAATTTGTTCATAATTCTTTAAAGTAATAAACTGTTTTCAAATAATTTTTGATCTTCCCTCTTCTGATCACCAGCATGGCTAAAGGTATTACTTCCAAAGTTATTGTGAGGGGTGTGAGGTGACACGTCCAGGTATTCAAGCGATTTCCTGTCGGGCTTGCAAGTTCACGCATCGTTTCACTTCTGCAGGTATTGATCAGTGTTCACGACTGATAACTTTTAACTTTCCATTTTGAACTATCAGATGTATAATATACAACTCTGTCTTACTTGTCATTACCAAACTCATACCCTTGTTTATAAATAACATTTCTGGTGTGAAGAATATTATTCATAAAAATATAAATAATACCCAAAAAATAAGATTTGATGAAATTAAAATCTATTTAAATATTTTTTCCAAGGGTGAATATGGGAAAATGTAATATATACTCATTGTCAAAAGTGAAGGACAGATTGGAACATACCAGAAATATTGATTTAAAAAAATGTACGCACTTGCCGACGATTCGTTTATACGACTGGATAGAAAGTTACGGAACTATAGCGCAATTTAAAATATATACATGTATACATTGAACATAAGAAAAAAACACATATTTTGAAAAAATACGGGTAAAAGTGTTGTAAATAGACTAGTCCACGTATGCCAACAGTATGTAATCATCGAATGTCGATAGACTATTGTATACCAGAAGAAGAAGAGAACCAATTTGATTTTAATACAGGTCGATGTATAACTTTTGCTTTGGTTCAAAAGACCTGTTTTAAAATCAAATTGGTTCTCTATTGGTTGATATATAACAATTGTGATGACGAATTCCTTCCTTTGTTTCAAAAGATTGTTCTCGAACAAAGGAAGGAATTCGTCATCACAATTGTTATATATGCCACTGGACAAACACTAATTATCCCGAAGGGATGTGAATATTTTGCTGGGAAACTTTTGAGTATCAAAGTTTCAAATTAATTTCGGGATTTTTTTTTCTTGGTATTCAATAACAGAAAAAAAGAATAAATTACTTGTCCGCTAAATAGGGGTATTCTTGTCAGATGAAAAACTTTTAGTTATATTTAAAAAATAGGGAAATATGACATTAAATTGGTTCTGTCTTTTTTTTTAAACATCGTTAAAAAGATGTGTGTCTAAGGTGAACGCCACAAGAACCCTGTAATACTAGTATGAGAGTATAGCATGTAAACATTCCTTCTCAATAATATGGTTTTATCCTGCAATTGGGTGTCCTACTATACAGATACAGCCCTACAGATATCGCTATGCTGTATCTGTATACTATACAGATATCGCTTCTAAGCTCCGCCCACTGCCGGACTGAGTATTGTTTGAACCTGTGTGACCTCAGAATGTGTATTCCACTTGCATTCCAATGACGATGACAATTGTCGATTTCAAAACTTGAATGTGTATAATTGTGTTACAAAATCAGCCATGTCAATTTCAGCATGCATGTTTAGTGAAAGTCAAGTCTGAAGCGTAGGACAACTCGTACACTTCTGTTTCAAATTGGACAATGTTTTGTTTTGAATTTTTACTATTGAAATTAGTTGTTATGTTAAAATAGATATTTATTCACCTTGAGCGATGTATTATTATTGACCATTCGAGATTCTTTTTTTGCGAATCCATCTTCAGCGTAATGTGTGATTTTGATATTACTACGCGGGCCTCAAGGGATTACAAATCGAAAATAAATGCTAAATATGTAAGTTTTTGTGTTTTTCAAAACACAAACAATTTACAGAATTAATTGCAGGATGAAGACAATAACTGTTTAGTGTCTTTAAATATCAGCTGTATTTGTACTCGGCTCGAAACATGTGTAGTAGCTCGCTAAAAGCTCGCATACACCTTGTTTCCTAGCCTCGTACAAATACAGCTGATATTTAAAGACACTAAACAGTTATTGTCTATGTATTGGAAATCTTTTCATACAGATTGACAACTCATTGTCCGATATGCATGTACTATTTGCCACATGACGCCCATAGATCTTTCTACCATCATCATCTTATACTTTGATATTGCTATCAACATCGATGGTTCACACCCAAACAAAATGGGAGTAATGGACCTTCAGAGCTTCTCCGTGTATACACTTGTGAAATATATAGACGAAATTTCTGTATTGAAATGAATATACATCTCACAAACAGGATTTTCAAATAACGATTTTGAGTAATCACCTTACAAACCAATATAAACGTATGGCAAGATATAACCATGAAGGAATTTAGTTTTTGTCAGACACAAGAACTCATCACTATCATAAACGTATACGTATATATGCATACAATTTCAAATATCAAGAACAAGCGGTCGATGTCGATAGTCCGTTTTCTAACTGTTCGAGTTAGACATGTCACTTGTTCATTCTTGAAATCCTTCATATTCCCCGTCTAACGATGGGAACTGTTTCTGATTGTGTTGACTATAAATGCTTGTATGGTAATTCTGTCGTTTATCTGTACAAGCGGTTGCATTTCCTCTCCTTTCCCAACAAACAAACGAACGAAACGCTACTAGTCTGCTTTCTTTGGAGTTCATCCTCAATGGCTCTTATACGTCAGGAAACTTACATGTATACTAATAATGATTGTTTCGAGAACAACGATGTATGGACGAACTATTCTAAATTCGTCAATATCAGTTATACAGGACTAAAATATAACTTTTATTACAACTACTGTATTACTTATTTGGATTAATGACGGCTATTATGTTCAACATTGCACAAATATTATCATAAATTAAAAAAAAAATCCTCAAAAATCCTTAAAAAAATAATGCCTTACCTTAAATTGGTATTTTTTCACAAAAAGTTCGTGTAAATGATTGTCAAATGATTTAATTATGTAAGAATAAAATGTTAAAAAGAAACTAAAAAAAAAATCATGTATGTTGTATTTTTTTGTCAATTAAAAACTTTAAAATTGCAATAGTTTTATTAGCATTTAAACACAGCCAGATTTGAATACAAGTTAAGAAATTCCGGTAAAGTAAATGATATCAAACAGATGAACAATGGTATATCAAATTGGGTAATATTGCATTAAGTTTTTATTAAAGATTAAAACTACTATTTTTTACTTAATATTTGAATCATTACGCCAATTGCCGCTAAGAAAGTAATCAAAAATCGTTTCCTTTTATTTATTATACATTTTCGGAATTACGAATCTGAATTTTATTTTCCATTAATTTACACAATTTAATTATTGAATCTTTCCAAATAACAACATTCATACCTGTGTACGCTTGAACTCACACCTGCGGCTAAATAGCTACAAGGTAAACGAATTGACCTCAAGCCGAGAAATATACAGTGACCTTTACAAAATAATATACACACTCTGCTCACACATTAGTTGCATTGAAATGATTATCAAAACAATAACGGTAAATAGAACTGAAATATTTTCAGTTCAATATCAGTAAAAATGTTCAATAAATATTTTCTGAATAAAATCTCAACAATAATTTATTAAATTTATTCAAAAACATTTACTAGAGATAATTTTATAGGAGTTTAATTCAATCAATACAAAACGGTATATGCATATTCATTTTCGTTCATTCTTATATTGTGGTTAATAACTACGACCATTCGTCAGATGTGCGCTTTTAATTACGTTTATTGTCGATAAGCTATAAGAGTTAAACAGTTTTTTTTTTCTCCCAGAATTCAATAAATCGGGCTAATACGTCACGACCCACTCGAGAATTCAACCCAAAAAGTTACAAATACTTGATTTTCTCCGTTATTAGAAGGAATATAAATTTAAAACTTTGCCAATGTGTTTTTTATGTTAAGATGAACATAATTAGATGATAAGTAAAAAATCGCTGAATTTCCCTTTAAGTATCCCAAATCAGATATTATTGAAAGCAAGACATAGATATGACAATAATTGGTGCTAGCTTTAAGAAATACATAAATATATGTAGAAATTCCTTCAGCTTTAAATAACTTTGAATAGTACTCTTCAAGTTTCAAGTTTCAAGTTTCAAGTTTTTATTTCTCAAGACCCTTAACCAGGGTATGTGAACAAATACAATTGAATACAATTTAACACAATATAACAAAATAGGTTGATTAAATGAACAAGTTAACATATATACATGATATACATTTCCAAATATATGGAAGACGAACATATTATATAAACAGTAACTTCAATCATTTTACTAAAGAAAGTATGATTTTACAAAATTTTGCAGCTTTGAATATTACATTATAATTGTCTGAGTTAAACAAAGCATGAAATTTATCAACATTTGGATTTGTAGTGAATTCTTTTGGCAATAACATTTTCCTCTCGTTTTTGAAATAAGAACATTGGAATAAATAATGAAATTCATCACCTAATGAGTTACAGTCACAAATATCACAAATTCTATCATCTCTTGCTATTCCCCAAAACCTGCCCTTTTCAACTGGCAGTTTATTATTAACACATCTAAAATTACATAAAGATTTCCTTAAATCTGTAGGAAGTTCTATTAAATATTTTTCAAAACAATGCTTTCTTTTAAAAATTCTATAATTGAGACATTTAGGTGATTCATACACAGTAGCACACCATTTCTGCTTAAATTGGTCACATAACCTTTGCTTTACAATCTTAGCTAGGTTTACAGATTTAGACATATTTTGAGTTAACCAATATTCAGAACAACCACATTCATTTAGAGTATTTTCAACACAACGTATCCATTCTGAATGGTACATATTTCTGTTATGCATGGTGTATAACAATTTTAGTAAATTGGTACTTTGTGAAATTCTATACTGTTATTTGTTTGTATGCTTAGTACCAATCTGATGAAGCATGCTCTCTAAATAACAATAATTATTTATAAAAACACACCTTTCTATACAATATATATGTCTTGCTCATTGCTGAAGACTGTATAGTAACCTGTAGATGTTGCTATCATTGTCTTATGGTCTTTAAGGTGGCGTCTTATTGACAATTATTCAACATCCCCATTTTATTTGTTAGGACCAGTTTACACATCACTGATAAACACTTGTGTATTTTGTATCCATAGAAAGGTTTACCATATTTAGACACCGCGAAACGAATTTTTCTCATGTAGTCCATTACAATCTAGCGAAAAATAGTTTATGGAATTGCCTCATAAACTGACCAAAAGTAAAATCATAAAAATACTGAACGCTGAGAAATTCAAATGGCAAAATCAAAAGCTCAAAAACATCAAACGAATGGATAACAACTGTCATATTCCTGACTTGGTACAACTTTCATGACTAATTGTCGAGCCTGAGACTTTAGTTGCTGAAAGCCTAACATAGGGATAGTGATCTGGCGGTTGGCGGCTGTGGCGTTAACTAACTTCTTTAAAGCCTTATTTTTAGAAAGTAGAAGACCTGGATGCTTCATAATTTGTATATATATGCCTTATGTTACGAAGTTTCCGTCTGTCTTGTGTCCATTGTCCTTGACCTCGTTTTCATGGTTCAATTACTACTTGAAAAATAAAGTTTATTTGTAATGTTAATTTCTCTCTTATTATGAGTAAACGGTAAGCTATATTTGTCAAGGTCCTCATGTCCGTCATACAGTTTTCTTTTGGCCTCGACCTCATTTCATGGATCAGTGAACCAGGGGAAGTTGTGGTGGTGAATTCCTTATCTCAGATACTATACACATAAGAGCTAGTATATTTGGTGTACGAAATGATTGTAAGGTGTACATGTCCAACTGGCAGGTGTCATCTGACCTAGACCCTATTGTTATGGTTCAGTGGTTAATGTTGAGTTTTTTAGTTTTGGTCTTTTTTTCGAATACTATAAGCAATAGGTTTAAACAACTTAGCTATCTTGCTTAAACAACTTATCTTACTCTTTAAACGACTTAGCTGTCTCGTTAAAACGAGCATGAATATTCAACCAAACTGAGTAGGTCCAGTAAGACCCCTTTTTGGCCCCAAAATATAACAGTTTTACAAAATGGTTAAAATGTAAACTTTTAGTTATTTATTGGACAGTTGAATGCTTCTGCTACATTAATATGGGCTGTTTTTGACAATACAATGCACATATATCGGGTTGTAGCACCATAAAGTCATGCTAAATTACTGATATCTTCAAAATTCTATCATTTTAGTTAAATTTTAGACGGTTTCAGTGTAAAAGGAAAGTGGCCGCATTCGTGTTTATCCTTAATATTGAAATGTAAGTTGTATTTTATGATAATATATAACATATATAAAGGTTGTGGATGAACACGGATGCGTCCACTTTCACTTTTTGACAAAAATCATCTAAATAGTGACGGTTTTTTTGCATATTTGAGAGATTTTTCATATTTGAGCTTGAATCGGATCGTGTTTAATGATTCAATTAGTTTAAATCTTTCACAAAAACTAATTGAATCAAGTGAAATAGACACTTAAGTGTTTAAAAAGTGGTCAAAATCTTTCGTCAGATGAAACTGAAATTTGAGGCCAAAATGAGTCCTTACCGGACCTACTCCTTTGTAGAAAAAGTAAAAAATGTATTCCTCATATATGCATGTTTATAATTTACAAGCTGAAAGAAAACAAATTACTGATGAAATAATGAAACATAATACAACAACTGAAAAAACAAATAAAATTGACAACTCATGCTTTATAACATGTAGTGACATTTGTTTGGTAAAACCCTCATACAGTTTATTATGGCACATATACAAGTTAAAATCTTTGTTACAACACAATGGCATCATATTTACACACTCATTCTCATAAATTTTATCACAGTGCAATATTATCATCTGATATATAAAACTGAGATGTGAAGCAACTATCAACCCAAATACCAAAAAAATACAGCTATCATAAAACCATTAACAATGAGCAAAACCCATACCGTCTAGTTAGCTTTTAAAAAGTTCGGGATTATAAAATGTAAAACAATTTTTAAAAAAATCAACATCTTGTTGATGTCGCTGTAAAAGATGAAAAACAGAAACACTTGTGGGGTATTTATTTCTAAATTTCCTAAACAAGAATATCTCATAAATAAATGAACACCTTACAGAGAGATATGTCGTAATATGTCTCTGATAATATTGAGGAATTCCCCTAAACTGACCCTATCACAAACTTTAATATGTAGGTGTTCTTCCTATTACTCATAACAAGAAATGAACATTACAAAAAATCTTACTATTTAGCTCACCTGGCCCCCAAGTGAGCTTTTCTCATCACTTTGTGTTCGGCGTCCGTCGTCGTCGTCGTCATCCGTTGTCGTCGTTCGTCATTAGCTTTTACAAAAGTCTTCTCCTCTGAAACTACTGAGCCAAATCAAACCAAAATTGACCAAAATCATCATTGGGGTATCTAGTTTATAAAATGTGAGGCGTGACCCGGCCAACCAACCAATATGGTCGCCACAGCTAAAAATAGAACATAGGGGTAAAATGCAGTTTTTGGCTTATAACTCAAAAACCAAAGCATTTAGAGCAAATCTGACTGGGGTTCAATTGTTTATCAGGTCAAGATCTATCTGCCCTGAAATTTTCAGATGAATCGGACAACCCGTTGTTGGGTTGCTGCCCCTGAATTGGTAATTTTAAGGAAATTTTGTCCGTTTTCGCTTATATTCTTGAAAATTATTATAGATAGAGATAAACTGTAAAAATCAATAATGTTCAGCAAAGTTAGATCTACAAATAAGTCAACATGATGAAAATGGTCAGTTGACCCCTTAAGGAGTTATTGCCCTTAACAGTCATTTTTTACCAATTTTTCGTAAATTTTGTAATCTTTTACAAAAATCTTCTCCTCTGAAACTACTTGACCAAATTTAACCAAACTTAGCTACACTCATTATTAGGGTATCTAGTTTAAATAGTCACTGAACCATGAAAATGAGGTCAAGGACGTTTGACAGGTGACAGACAGAAACTTCGTAACTAAATGCATCTATATACAAGGTATGAAACATTTAAATCTTTCACCATCTGAATATTTAGCTTTTAAAAAGGTAGTTAACGCCGCTGCCTCCGATGCTGGATCACTATCGCAGGCTCGACAAAAATGTGCATTAACAATATTAATTTGATTAATAAACTTAAGGATTCATTCTTCTGTCGATTCAGTCTCGTTGAAATCTCGTTCCTGAATTATTTTCAAAACATGTGATACAAGTGGAAAATATCAATGAATTTAAAAAATGTTATAAACAAACTTTATTTTGTGAAAACCATTATAACAAAAAGCTAGTTTTTGATTGATAAATTTTTCAACTTTGAAAATGGGTGAGGTATACAAGAAATTATTTCACCAGAAATATGTAAATCCCATATCCCTTTTTCTTTTCAAATGATTTAGATTAGTATTTTAAGAACATTTATAACAAAGAAGTTGAAATAATGCATTGCATTTTTTTCTTAAAACAGACAAAAATCACAAATTACATAATTGACAGCATGGTAAATTTGACACGAAAAAGCATAAAAATGACAATACAATATTTAACACCTACCTAGAGTTTTTGTTTAAATCAAATTTATTAAGATTGGTTCACTTCATATTTATTGAAAGTATTTAATTGCGGAACTGTAATTTTTTTCCCGATAATAGACCAAAAATGGGTAAAAGTTGATGACAAATGAGGAAAATCATTAAAATAGGGTACTATCAAGGGCCGTAGTAAACAAAGAAGTGCACCACCATATGAGTTTTTCTTCATCGATTATTACTTTACAGTCATATAAACCAAAACATCAGGTTAAAAAACATTAACATTAGAAAATCGTGGCTCCTGAGAGTGTGCATCCTCAAATAAATAATTTCACAATTTTACTTTAGAAAAAGATTATCATGGATGAATTCAAAATCTCAAGAAAAAAAATCAGCTCAACTACTATAATTATAAGCAGATTAGACAGCAATTTATAGAGATCAATAAATATATCAAATTAAATGGAAATGTCTTATTTTCGAAAAATACAGTATCGATAAACATTAAAATTTTAATTGTAAATGACAAAATTTATAATACTTAATGGATTTAATCAAAATATGATTTTAGATAAACTATCTTCCCATGCTTAATAAAAGCAATACCACAACTGTGGCCACAAGAGCTAACTAACGAAAAATCAATTAAAAAAAAGGTTGATTCTGACTCCAAATTTAAATTTAAAGACAGAAAACAAATGTATCAGTTAAAATAAATTTCATCCAAAGACATGTATATTTCCCCCATTTATCTATACTACTAAATCTAAAGACCGTTTTTTGTTCACCTAATAAACGTATAACCGAAGAAAGCTACAAGTAAACCTTATAGATAGAGAATTA
The DNA here is from genome assembly GCF_036588685.1 of Mytilus trossulus. Lineage (NCBI taxonomy): Eukaryota > Metazoa > Mollusca > Bivalvia > Mytilida > Mytilidae > Mytilus > Mytilus trossulus. Next base: position 51,519,574 of record NC_086380.1, read on the forward strand.
TACATGTCAAAATCTGTATCACATGCCGTATCATCTCCGAAATACCAATATCAGCCAGAGGGCCTTTAGGCCCGAGAGATGATATTGGTCGAAGGTGAACGGCATGTGATACGGATTTTGCCATGTATTATTCTGTTTATCATATATTTTTTCAAACTAAATTAAAATCGTAAAAAAATGCATTTGTGCAGAAACAAACTTCACGTAAATGTTGACAAAATAAACAATAAAACTTCATATATTTCTACATCTTATTGTACTATTTTATATAAAAATCGCTCGTCAAGTTACTGGGTAATATTTTTTTTTTGAAAAAAATCGATTTAAGTTGAAATGATAGGACTTTTTTTTAATAGAAATTATTTTTTCCTAAGCCTGAAAATGCAGTAACTGGACGTCATAGGTCAAACGTCATTCTAATTGTGACGTCACGCCAGGTATGCGATACGGATTTTGCTATGTGATACGGGGTATGCGACAAGGGTTAAGGTATGCGATACAGGGTAGGTGATACAGACTGGAAAAGGAGAACCTTTATTAGATATACAAATTAGCTGTATTTTGTACTAAATATATGATAAAAGGATATATATACTTGATACGGTATACTGAAAATTTTTACCCTTTTGCATCGATTACTGATTCAAACGATAAGCAATTAGAAAATTTTAAAATTAGTACCGGAACTATCCGAAGCGATTTACTTTTAGTCATATTATATATCACATGGTACCTATTACCTTATCTATACGTTCCGCATCTATCAGGCGCATCACCAAACGGTGTATTTGGGACTTGCAATATACATGGGTTTGATCACAGGGTTGACACTTCTAATTTCATCATTGACACATTGTTTCCTATTTTAGTATTTTAATCAGCATGACTTCATAAAAATTACAATACGAAAACTAAAAATCTTAAGACTTAAGGCGTAGGTACAATTTCCAATTTGTTAGCCGACATGACATAAAATTATTCAACTTTATTTATAACTAATATAGGACAATGCTGTTGATAAAAAACACTAATCCATTCCAGGCCCTTTTGTTTTCCAAATAAATAATATTACCAATAATTGATAAGTTCCAGGTTGACGAGTTCAAACAGAAAGATTTTGAAAGCAGAAAAAAACTGCCTCTTATAATCAGCATGACTTTATCAGATGACAATACCAATACTAAAAATCCAGGCTAAAATAAGGCTAACACATTATTAGATGTGTTAATTCAGTCACGAATCCGCTATATCGCGGGTGTGTTCTAGTAGATATTATAAAAAGCCAATATATTTCAAAAGTGTGACAAAATGTTTAATTTAGAAAACAACGCAAGTAAAGGAGACCATATGCTGTAATTTATCTTTAACGAGTTATCAAACACAAAATCAAAAATATTAATATACATGATATAACTAACCAAAATATTACTTCTGTCATGGAAAAAAAGAAAACTCCCTTATGTTATATATGTCAAGTCATTTCAGATTATGAATCTTATTTTTTAACATGCATTAAACTGTTACTTCATTAAACTATTACTCGCTTAACTTAAAATAGGAAATCATAAATAATCACCTTCGTATGGGTACAAGATAAAAAACACAAATTATTACAGTATTAATGATGAATGCCTTAACCAAGGCAGGAACATTTTAGTGTTTCTGATGTGTCGTTATTCCCCCTTTGTTTCTGATGTGTCGTTGTTCACCCCTTTGTGTCTGATGTGTCGTTGTTCTCTCCTTTGTTTCTGATATGTCGTTGTTCTCCCCTTATATTGATGTGTTCCCTTAGTTTAAGTTTGTAACCGAGATTTGTTTTTTCTCAATCGATTTATGAATTTCGAACAGCGACATACTACTGTTTTCTTTAGTTATTCATTAGTTTAATGCGTTTGAGTTTCTGTTTTTGCCATTTGATAAGGGACTTTCCTTTTTTTTGATTTTCTGCGAAGTTCAGAATTTTTGTGAATTTTATTTTTACTAACAATTATATGTTTTACTGTATACAAAAGATAAACCTAAAAAGATAATATGATTGAAATTTAAAAAAAAACAATTTTTTTAAACATTACGAAATATTGATACATAAAAAAGGCAAATGTGAAAACTTCAATAATTTAATTGGTTCCAGAAAAATTTAAAGTTATTTTATCGACTAAAACTAAAATTTTAATATTATCTTCTTTTCAATCAGTCGCACATTATTATTAGATGAATTATCAAATATTGTGTACTAATAAGTATAAACCTTACCACTGATGTGCTATAAATTAACTTTAACGAGGCCGGTATAAGGTACCGGCACATTATGCATGTCATGTATCTATAACTTAATTAAATTATATATTACAAAAAACAAAAAACTAAAATATACACAAAATAAACAACCAATAAAACATTGATCAAGCTTGTTTAAACAAAAATTAGTTATTACAGACTTTCCTGAATCACTACATTTATTAATTTCATTGTTAATCATCTCAACTATATAAGTATATCCTTTCTGATTAGCAATGGCAAGGGGTGATACCTTTTTACCTGTACACTTATTAATGTCCACTTTTTTGTCTATCAATATCCAAACTATTTTAGCATGTCCTTGCAAACAAGCGACGTAAAGAGGTGATGCTCCAGCATTTGTACACTTGTTTATGTCAGCTTTATTTTTTATTAATATCTTAACTATTTCAGTATGTCCTTCATGACAAGCAGCGTAAAAAGGTGATGCTCCAGAATCTTTACACTTATCAATATTTGCTTTATTGTTTATTAAGGTCCTAACTACATCAGCATGTCCATTCTGACAAGCAATGAACAGAGGTGATACTTCTTTATCTTTACACTTATCAATGTTTGCTTTATTGTTTATTAACATCATAACTACTTCAGCATGCCCATTATGACAAGCAATGTACAGAGGTGATATTCCTTTATCGTTACACTTCTCAATGTTTGCCTCATTGTCTATCAAAATCTTAACTATTTTGGTACGTCCTTTTTGGCAAGCAATGTACAGAGGTGATTCTTCTTTATTATTACACTTTTTAATGTTTGCCTTATTGCTTATTAATATCTGAACTATTTCAATATGTCCTTCATGACAAGCGGCGTGAAGAGGTGTTGCTCCAGAATCTTTACAAGTATCTTTATCAATGTCAGCCTCATTTTTTATTAACATCTTCACAATTTCGGTATAACCATTCTTGCAGGCAATGAACAGAGGTGAAAATCCAGTATATGTACATTTATCAATATCTGCTTTATTGTTAATCAAAATCTGAACTATTTCAGTATGTCCATTCTGACAAGCAATGTACAGAGGTGATAAATTTTCATCTGTACATATTTTAATGTCTGCATTTTCCCTTATTAACATATTAACTACTGCAGTATATCCGTTCTGACAAGCAATGTACAGAGGGGATAAATTTTTATCTGTACACTTATTGATTTCTGCATTATTGTTTATTAACATACTAACTACTTCAGTATGTCCATTCTGACAGGCAATGTACAGAGGTGATAGTTGTTTGACTTTGTACTTAAAAATGTCAGCTTTATTGTGAATTAATATCTGAACTATTCCAGTATGTCCATTTTGACAAGCAACATAGAGGGGTGATACTTTTTTATCTTTACACTTATTAATCTTTGCTTTATTGTTTATTAACATCTTAACTACTTCGGTATGTCCATTCTGACATGCAATGTACAGAGGTGATAGTTCTTTATTTTTAAGCTTATTAATGACTGCATTATTGTTTATTAACATCTTAACTATTTCAATATGTCCTTCATGACAAGCCGCATGCAGAGGAGATGTTCCAGAATAGTTACACTTATTAACGTTTGCTTTATTGTTTATTAACATCCTAACTACTTCAGTATGTCCTTTCTGACAA